>NC_142030.1:0-302961 GCF_982192425.1 Myodes glareolus
CTAACCCTAACCCTAACCCTAACCCTAACCCTAACCCTAACCCTAACCCTAACCCTAACCCTAACCCTAACCCTAACCCTAACCCTAACCCTAACCCTAACCCTAACCCTAACCCTAACCCTAACCCTAACCCTAACCCTAACCCTAACCCTAACCCTAACCCTAACCCTAACCCTAACCCTAACCCTAACCCTAACCCTAACCCTAACCCTAACCCTAACCCTAACCCTAACCCTAACCCTAACCCTAACCCTAACCCTAACCCTAACCCTAACCCTAACCCTAACCCTAACCCTAACCCTAACCCTAACCCTAACCCTAACCCTAACCCTAACCCTAACCCTAACCCTAACCCTAACCCTAACCCTAACCCTAACCCTAACCCTAACCCTAACCCTAACCCTAACCCTAACCCTAACCCTAACCCTAACCCTAACCCTAACCCTAACCCTAACCCTAACCCTAACCCTAACCCTAACCCTAACCCTAACCCTAACCCTAACCCTAACCCTAACCCTAACCCTAACCCTAACCCTAACCCTAACCCTAACCCTAACCCTAACCCTAACCCTAACCCTAACCCTAACCCTAACCCTAACCCTAACCCTAACCCTAACCCTAACCCTAACCCTAACCCTAACCCTAACCCTAACCCTAACCCTAACCCTAACCCTAACCCTAACCCTAACCCTAACCCTAACCCTAACCCTAACCCTAACCCTAACCCTAACCCTAACCCTAACCCTAACCCTAACCCTAACCCTAACCCTAACCCTAACCCTAACCCTAACCCTAACCCTAACCCTAACCCTAACCCTAACCCTAACCCTAACCCTAACCCTAACCCTAACCCTAACCCTAACCCTAACCCTAACCCTAACCCTAACCCTAACCCTAACCCTAACCCTAACCCTAACCCTAACCCTAACCCTAACCCTAACCCTAACCCTAACCCTAACCCTAACCCTAACCCTAACCCTAACCCTAACCCTAACCCTAACCCTAACCCTAACCCTAACCCTAACCCTAACCCTAACCCTAACCCTAACCCTAACCCTAACCCTAACCCTAACCCTAACCCTAACCCTAACCCTAACCCTAACCCTAACCCTAACCCTAACCCTAACCCTAACCCTAACCCTAACCCTAACCCTAACCCTAACCCTAACCCTAACCCTAACCCTAACCCTAACCCTAACCCTAACCCTAACCCTAACCCTAACCCTAACCCTAACCCTAACCCTAACCCTAACCCTAACCCTAACCCTAACCCTAACCCTAACCCTAACCCTAACCCTAACCCTAACCCTAACCCTAACCCTAACCCTAACCCTAACCCTAACCCTAACCCTAACCCTAACCCTAACCCTAACCCTAACCCTAACCCTAACCCTAACCCTAACCCTAACCCTAACCCTAACCCTAACCCTAACCCTAACCCTAACCCTAACCCTAACCCTAACCCTAACCCTAACCCTAACCCTAACCCTAACCCTAACCCTAACCCTAACCCTAACCCTAACCCTAACCCTAACCCTAACCCTAACCCGAACCCTAACCCTAACCCTAACCCTAACCCTAACCCTAACCCTAACCCTAACCCTAACCCTAACCCTAACCCTAACCCTAACCCTAACCCTAACCCTAACCCTAACCCTAACCCTAACCCTAACCCTAACCCTAACCCTAACCCTAACCCTAACCCTAACCCTAACCCTAACCCTAACCCTAACCCTAACCCTAACCCTAACCCTAACCCTAACCCTAACCCTAACCCTAACCCTAACCCTAACCCTAACCCTAACCCTAACCCTAACCCTAACCCTAACCCTAACCCTAACCCTAACCCTAACCCTAACCCTAACCCTAACCCTAACCCTAACCCTAACCCTAACCCTAACCCTAACCCTAACCCTAACCCTAACCCTAACCCTAACCCTAACCCTAACCCTAACCCTAACCCTAACCCTAACCCTAACCCTAACCCTAACCCTAACCCTAACCCTAACCCTAACCCTAACCCTAACCCTAACCCTAACCCTAACCCTAACCCTAACCCTAACCCTAACCCTAACCCTAACCCTAACCCTAACCCTAACCCTAACCCTAACCCTAACCCTAACCCTAACCCTAACCCTAACCCTAACCCTAACCCTAACCCTAACCCTAACCCTAACCCTAACCCTAACCCTAACCCTAACCCTAACCCTAACCCTAACCCTAACCCTAACCCTAACCCTAACCCTAACCCTAACCCTAACCCTAACCCTAACCCTAACCCTAACCCTAACCCTAACCCTAACCCTAACCCTAACCCTAACCCTAACCCTAACCCTAACCCTAACCCTAACCCTAACCCTAACCCTAACCCTAACCCTAACCCTAACCCTAACCCTAACCCTAACCCTAACCCTAACCCTAACCCTAACCCTAACCCTAACCCTAACCCTAACCCTAACCCTAACCCTAACCCTAACCCTAACCCTAACCCTAACCCTAACCCTAACCCTAACCCTAACCCTAACCCTAACCCTAACCCTAACCCTAACCCTAACCCTAACCCTAACCCTAACCCTAACCCTAACCCTAACCCTAACCCTAACCCTAACCCTAACCCTAACCCTAACCCTAACCCTAACCCTAACCCTAACCCTAACCCTAACCCTAACCCTAACCCTAACCCTAACCCTAACCCTAACCCTAACCCTAACCCTAACCCTAACCCTAACCCTAACCCTAACCCTAACCCTAACCCTAACCCTAACCCTAACCCTAACCCTAACCCTAACCCTAACCCTAACCCTAACCCTAACCCTAACCCTAACCCTAACCCTAACCCTAACCCTAACCCTAACCCTAACCCTAACCCTAACCCTAACCCTAACCCTAACCCTAACCCTAACCCTAACCCTAACCCTAACCCTAACCCTAACCCTAACCCTAACCCTAACCCTAACCCTAACCCTAACCCTAACCCTAACCCTAACCCTAACCCTAACCCTAACCCTAACCCTAACCCTAACCCTAACCCTAACCCTAACCCTAACCCTAACCCTAACCCTAACCCTAACCCTAACCCTAACCCTAACCCTAACCCTAACCCTAACCCTAACCCTAACCCTAACCCTAACCCTAACCCTAACCCTAACCCTAACCCTAACCCTAACCCTAACCCTAACCCTAACCCTAACCCTAACCCTAACCCTAACCCTAACCCTAACCCTAACCCTAACCCTAACCCTAACCCTAACCCTAACCCTAACCCTAACCCTAACCCTAACCCTAACCCTAACCCTAACCCTAACCCTAACCCTAACCCTAACCCTAACCCTAACCCTAACCCTAACCCTAACCCTAACCCTAACCCTAACCCTAACCCTAACCCTAACCCTAACCCTAACCCTAACCCTAACCCTAACCCTAACCCTAACCCTAACCCTAACCCTAACCCTAACCCTAACCCTAACCCTAACCCTAACCCTAACCCTAACCCTAACCCTAACCCTAACCCTAACCCTAACCCTAACCCTAACCCTAACCCTAACCCTAACCCTAACCCTAACCCTAACCCTAACCCTAACCCTAACCCTAACCCTAACCCTAACCCTAACCCTAACCCTAACCCTAACCCTAACCCTAACCCTAACCCTAACCCTAACCCTAACCCTAACCCTAACCCTAACCCTAACCCTAACCCTAACCCTAACCCTAACCCTAACCCTAACCCTAACCCTAACCCTAACCCTAACCCTAACCCTAACCCTAACCCTAACCCTAACCCTAACCCTAACCCTAACCCTAACCCTAACCCTAACCCTAACCCTAACCCTAACCCTAACCCTAACCCTAACCCTAACCCTAACCCTAACCCTAACCCTAACCCTAACCCTAACCCTAACCCTAACCCTAACCCTAACCCTAACCCTAACCCTAACCCTAACCCTAACCCTAACCCTAACCCTAACCCTAACCCTAACCCTAACCCTAACCCTAACCCTAACCCTAACCCTAACCCTAACCCTAACCCTAACCCTAACCCTAACCCTAACCCTAACCCTAACCCTAACCCTAACCCTAACCCTAACCCTAACCCTAACCCTAACCCTAACCCTAACCCTAACCCTAACCCTAACCCTAACCCTAACCCTAACCCTAACCCTAACCCTAACCCTAACCCTAACCCTAACCCTAACCCTAACCCTAACCCTAACCCTAACCCTAACCCTAACCCTAACCCTAACCCTAACCCTAACCCTAACCCTAACCCTAACCCTAACCCTAACCCTAACCCTAACCCTAACCCTAACCCTAACCCTAACCCTAACCCTAACCCTAACCCTAACCCTAACCCTAACCCTAACCCTAACCCTAACCCTAACCCTAACCCTAACCCTAACCCTAACCCTAACCCTAACCCTAACCCTAACCCTAACCCTAACCCTAACCCTAACCCTAACCCTAACCCTAACCCTAACCCTAACCCTAACCCTAACCCTAACCCTAACCCTAACCCTAACCCTAACCCTAACCCTAACCCTAACCCTAACCCTAACCCTAACCCTAACCCTAACCCTAACCCTAACCCTAACCCTAACCCTAACCCTAACCCTAACCCTAACCCTAACCCTAACCCTAACCCTAACCCTAACCCTAACCCTAACCCTAACCCTAACCCTAACCCTAACCCTAACCCTAACCCTAACCCTAACCCTAACCCTAACCCTAACCCTAACCCTAACCCTAACCCTAACCCTAACCCTAACCCTAACCCTAACCCTAACCCTAACCCTAACCCTAACCCTAACCCTAACCCTAACCCTAACCCTAACCCTAACCCTAACCCTAACCCTAACCCTAACCCTAACCCTAACCCTAACCCTAACCCTAACCCTAACCCTAACCCTAACCCTAACCCTAACCCTAACCCTAACCCTAACCCTAACCCTAACCCTAACCCTAACCCTAACCCTAACCCTAACCCTAACCCTAACCCTAACCCTAACCCTAACCCTAACCCTAACCCTAACCCTAACCCTAACCCTAACCCTAACCCTAACCCTAACCCTAACCCTAACCCTAACCCTAACCCTAACCCTAACCCTAACCCTAACCCTAACCCTAACCCTAACCCTAACCCTAACCCTAACCCTAACCCTAACCCTAACCCTAACCCTAACCCTAACCCTAACCCTAACCCTAACCCTAACCCTAACCCTAACCCTAACCCTAACCCTAACCCTAACCCTAACCCTAACCCTAACCCTAACCCTAACCCTAACCCTAACCCTAACCCTAACCCTAACCCTAACCCTAACCCTAACCCTAACCCTAACCCTAACCCTAACCCTAACCCTAACCCTAACCCTAACCCTAACCCTAACCCTAACCCTAACCCTAACCCTAACCCTAACCCTAACCCTAACCCTAACCCTAACCCTAACCCTAACCCTAACCCTAACCCTAACCCTAACCCTAACCCTAACCCTAACCCTAACCCTAACCCTAACCCTAACCCTAACCCTAACCCTAACCCTAACCCTAACCCTAACCCTAACCCTAACCCTAACCCTAACCCTAACCCTAACCCTAACCCTAACCCTAACCCTAACCCTAACCCTAACCCTAACCCTAACCCTAACCCTAACCCTAACCCTAACCCTAACCCTAACCCTAACCCTAACCCTAACCCTAACCCTAACCCTAACCCTAACCCTAACCCTAACCCTAACCCTAACCCTAACCCTAACCCTAACCCTAACCCTAACCCTAACCCTAACCCTAACCCTAACCCTAACCCTAACCCTAACCCTAACCCTAACCCTAACCCTAACCCTAACCCTAACCCTAACCCTAACCCTAACCCTAACCCTAACCCTAACCCTAACCCTAACCCTAACCCTAACCCTAACCCTAACCCTAACCCTAACCCTAACCCTAACCCTAACCCTAACCCTAACCCTAACCCTAACCCTAACCCTAACCCTAACCCTAACCCTAACCCTAACCCTAACCCTAACCCTAACCCTAACCCTAACCCTAACCCTAACCCTAACCCTAACCCTAACCCTAACCCTAACCCTAACCCTAACCCTAACCCTAACCCTAACCCTAACCCTAACCCTAACCCTAACCCTAACCCTAACCCTAACCCTAACCCTAACCCTAACCCTAACCCTAACCCTAACCCTAACCCTAACCCTAACCCTAACCCTAACCCTAACCCTAACCCTAACCCTAACCCTAACCCTAACCCTAACCCTAACCCTAACCCTAACCCTAACCCTAACCCTAACCCTAACCCTAACCCTAACCCTAACCCTAACCCTAACCCTAACCCTAACCCTAACCCTAACCCTAACCCTAACCCTAACCCTAACCCTAACCCTAACCCTAACCCTAACCCTAACCCTAACCCTAACCCTAACCCTAACCCTAACCCTAACCCTAACCCTAACCCTAACCCTAACCCTAACCCTAACCCTAACCCTAACCCTAACCCTAACCCTAACCCTAACCCTAACCCTAACCCTAACCCTAACCCTAACCCTAACCCTAACCCTAACCCTAACCCTAACCCTAACCCTAACCCTAACCCTAACCCTAACCCTAACCCTAACCCTAACCCTAACCCTAACCCTAACCCTAACCCTAACCCTAACCCTAACCCTAACCCTAACCCTAACCCTAACCCTAACCCTAACCCTAACCCTAACCCTAACCCTAACCCTAACCCTAACCCTAACCCTAACCCTAACCCTAACCCTAACCCTAACCCTAACCCTAACCCTAACCCTAACCCTAACCCTAACCCTAACCCTAACCCTAACCCTAACCCTAACCCTAACCCTAACCCTAACCCTAACCCTAACCCTAACCCTAACCCTAACCCTAACCCTAACCCTAACCCTAACCCTAACCCTAACCCTAACCCTAACCCTAACCCTAACCCTAACCCTAACCCTAACCCTAACCCTAACCCTAACCCTAACCCTAACCCTAACCCTAACCCTAACCCTAACCCTAACCCTAACCCTAACCCTAACCCTAACCCTAACCCTAACCCTAACCCTAACCCTAACCCTAACCCTAACCCTAACCCTAACCCTAACCCTAACCCTAACCCTAACCCTAACCCTAACCCTAACCCTAACCCTAACCCTAACCCTAACCCTAACCCTAACCCTAACCCTAACCCTAACCCTAACCCTAACCCTAACCCTAACCCTAACCCTAACCCTAACCCTAACCCTAACCCTAACCCTAACCCTAACCCTAACCCTAACCCTAACCCTAACCCTAACCCTAACCCTAACCCTAACCCTAACCCTAACCCTAACCCTAACCCTAACCCTAACCCTAACCCTAACCCTAACCCTAACCCTAACCCTAACCCTAACCCTAACCCTAACCCTAACCCTAACCCTAACCCTAACCCTAACCCTAACCCTAACCCTAACCCTAACCCTAACCCTAACCCTAACCCTAACCCTAACCCTAACCCTAACCCTAACCCTAACCCTAACCCTAACCCTAACCCTAACCCTAACCCTAACCCTAACCCTAACCCTAACCCTAACCCTAACCCTAACCCTAACCCTAACCCTAACCCTAACCCTAACCCTAACCCTAACCCTAACCCTAACCCTAACCCTAACCCTAACCCTAACCCTAACCCTAACCCTAACCCTAACCCTAACCCTAACCCTAACCCTAACCCTAACCCTAACCCTAACCCTAACCCTAACCCTAACCCTAACCCTAACCCTAACCCTAACCCTAACCCTAACCCTAACCCTAACCCTAACCCTAACCCTAACCCTAACCCTAACCCTAACCCTAACCCTAACCCTAACCCTAACCCTAACCCTAACCCTAACCCTAACCCTAACCCTAACCCTAACCCTAACCCTAACCCTAACCCTAACCCTAACCCTAACCCTAACCCTAACCCTAACCCTAACCCTAACCCTAACCCTAACCCTAACCCTAACCCTAACCCTAACCCTAACCCTAACCCTAACCCTAACCCTAACCCTAACCCTAACCCTAACCCTAACCCTAACCCTAACCCTAACCCTAACCCTAACCCTAACCCTAACCCTAACCCTAACCCTAACCCTAACCCTAACCCTAACCCTAACCCTAACCCTAACCCTAACCCTAACCCTAACCCTAACCCTAACCCTAACCCTAACCCTAACCCTAACCCTAACCCTAACCCTAACCCTAACCCTAACCCTAACCCTAACCCTAACCCTAACCCTAACCCTAACCCTAACCCTAACCCTAACCCTAACCCTAACCCTAACCCTAACCCTAACCCTAACCCTAACCCTAACCCTAACCCTAACCCTAACCCTAACCCTAACCCTAACCCTAACCCTAACCCTAACCCTAACCCTAACCCTAACCCTAACCCTAACCCTAACCCTAACCCTAACCCTAACCCTAACCCTAACCCTAACCCTAACCCTAACCCTAACCCTAACCCTAACCCTAACCCTAACCCTAACCCTAACCCTAACCCTAACCCTAACCCTAACCCTAACCCTAACCCTAACCCTAACCCTAACCCTAACCCTAACCCTAACCCTAACCCTAACCCTAACCCTAACCCTAACCCTAACCCTAACCCTAACCCTAACCCTAACCCTAACCCTAACCCTAACCCTAACCCTAACCCTAACCCTAACCCTAACCCTAACCCTAACCCTAACCCTAACCCTAACCCTAACCCTAACCCTAACCCTAACCCTAACCCTAACCCTAACCCTAACCCTAACCCTAACCCTAACCCTAACCCTAACCCTAACCCTAACCCTAACCCTAACCCTAACCCTAACCCTAACCCTAACCCTAACCCTAACCCTAACCCTAACCCTAACCCTAACCCTAACCCTAACCCTAACCCTAACCCTAACCCTAACCCTAACCCTAACCCTAACCCTAACCCTAACCCTAACCCTAACCCTAACCCTAACCCTAACCCTAACCCTAACCCTAACCCTAACCCTAACCCTAACCCTAACCCTAACCCTAACCCTAACCCTAACCCTAACCCTAACCCTAACCCTAACCCTAACCCTAACCCTAACCCTAACCCTAACCCTAACCCTAACCCTAACCCTAACCCTAACCCTAACCCTAACCCTAACCCTAACCCTAACCCTAACCCTAACCCTAACCCTAACCCTAACCCTAACCCTAACCCTAACCCTAACCCTAACCCTAACCCTAACCCTAACCCTAACCCTAACCCTAACCCTAACCCTAACCCTAACCCTAACCCTAACCCTAACCCTAACCCTAACCCTAACCCTAACCCTAACCCTAACCCTAACCCTAACCCTAACCCTAACCCTAACCCTAACCCTAACCCTAACCCTAACCCTAACCCTAACCCTAACCCTAACCCTAACCCTAACCCTAACCCTAACCCTAACCCTAACCCTAACCCTAACCCTAACCCTAACCCTAACCCTAACCCTAACCCTAACCCTAACCCTAACCCTAACCCTAACCCTAACCCTAACCCTAACCCTAACCCTAACCCTAACCCTAACCCTAACCCTAACCCTAACCCTAACCCTAACCCTAACCCTAACCCTAACCCTAACCCTAACCCTAACCCTAACCCTAACCCTAACCCTAACCCTAACCCTAACCCTAACCCTAACCCTAACCCTAACCCTAACCCTAACCCTAACCCTAACCCTAACCCTAACCCTAACCCTAACCCTAACCCTAACCCTAACCCTAACCCTAACCCTAACCCTAACCCTAACCCTAACCCTAACCCTAACCCTAACCCTAACCCTAACCCTAACCCTAACCCTAACCCTAACCCTAACCCTAACCCTAACCCTAACCCTAACCCTAACCCTAACCCTAACCCTAACCCTAACCCTAACCCTAACCCTAACCCTAACCCTAACCCTAACCCTAACCCTAACCCTAACCCTAACCCTAACCCTAACCCTAACCCTAACCCTAACCCTAACCCTAACCCTAACCCTAACCCTAACCCTAACCCTAACCCTAACCCTAACCCTAACCCTAACCCTAACCCTAACCCTAACCCTAACCCTAACCCTAACCCTAACCCTAACCCTAACCCTAACCCTAACCCTAACCCTAACCCTAACCCTAACCCTAACCCTAACCCTAACCCTAACCCTAACCCTAACCCTAACCCTAACCCTAACCCTAACCCTAACCCTAACCCTAACCCTAACCCTAACCCTAACCCTAACCCTAACCCTAACCCTAACCCTAACCCTAACCCTAACCCTAACCCTAACCCTAACCCTAACCCTAACCCTAACCCTAACCCTAACCCTAACCCTAACCCTAACCCTAACCCTAACCCTAACCCTAACCCTAACCCTAACCCTAACCCTAACCCTAACCCTAACCCTAACCCTAACCCTAACCCTAACCCTAACCCTAACCCTAACCCTAACCCTAACCCTAACCCTAACCCTAACCCTAACCCTAACCCTAACCCTAACCCTAACCCTAACCCTAACCCTAACCCTAACCCTAACCCTAACCCTAACCCTAACCCTAACCCTAACCCTAACCCTAACCCTAACCCTAACCCTAACCCTAACCCTAACCCTAACCCTAACCCTAACCCTAACCCTAACCCTAACCCTAACCCTAACCCTAACCCTAACCCTAACCCTAACCCTAACCCTAACCCTAACCCTAACCCTAACCCTAACCCTAACCCTAACCCTAACCCTAACCCTAACCCTAACCCTAACCCTAACCCTAACCCTAACCCTAACCCTAACCCTAACCCTAACCCTAACCCTAACCCTAACCCTAACCCTAACCCTAACCCTAACCCTAACCCTAACCCTAACCCTAACCCTAACCCTAACCCTAACCCTAACCCTAACCCTAACCCTAACCCTAACCCTAACCCTAACCCTAACCCTAACCCTAACCCTAACCCTAACCCTAACCCTAACCCTAACCCTAACCCTAACCCTAACCCTAACCCTAACCCTAACCCTAACCCTAACCCTAACCCTAACCCTAACCCTAACCCTAACCCTAACCCTAACCCTAACCCTAACCCTAACCCTAACCCTAACCCTAACCCTAACCCTAACCCTAACCCTAACCCTAACCCTAACCCTAACCCTAACCCTAACCCTAACCCTAACCCTAACCCTAACCCTAACCCTAACCCTAACCCTAACCCTAACCCTAACCCTAACCCTAACCCTAACCCTAACCCTAACCCTAACCCTAACCCTAACCCTAACCCTAACCCTAACCCTAACCCTAACCCTAACCCTAACCCTAACCCTAACCCTAACCCTAACCCTAACCCTAACCCTAACCCTAACCCTAACCCTAACCCTAACCCTAACCCTAACCCTAACCCTAACCCTAACCCTAACCCTAACCCTAACCCTAACCCTAACCCTAACCCTAACCCTAACCCTAACCCTAACCCTAACCCTAACCCTAACCCTAACCCTAACCCTAACCCTAACCCTAACCCTAACCTAACCCTAACCCTAACCCTAACCCTAACCCTAACCCTAACCCTAACCCTAACCCTAACCCTAACCCTAACCCTAACCCTAACCCTAACCCTAACCCTAACCCTAACCCTAACCCTAACCCTAACCCTAACCCTAACCCTAACCCTAACCCTAACCCTAACCCTAACCCTAACCCTAACCCTAACCCTAACCCTAACCCTAACCCTAACCCTAACCCTAACCCTAACCCTAACCCTAACCCTAACCCTAACCCTAACCCTAACCCTAACCCTAACCCTAACCCTAACCCTAACCCTAACCCTAACCCTAACCCTAACCCTAACCCTAACCCTAACCCTAACCCTAACCCTAACCCTAACCCTAACCCTAACCCTAACCCTAACCCTAACCCTAACCCTAACCCTAACCCTAACCCTAACCCTAACCCTAACCCTAACCCTAACCCTAACCCTAACCCTAACCCTAACCCTAACCCTAACCCTAACCCTAACCCTAACCCTAACCCTAACCCTAACCCTAACCCTAACCCTAACCCTAACCCTAACCCTAACCCTAACCCTAACCCTAACCCTAACCCTAACCCTAACCCTAACCCTAACCCTAACCCTAACCCTAACCCTAACCCTAACCCTAACCCTAACCCTAACCCTAACCCTAACCCTAACCCTAACCCTAACCCTAACCCTAACCCTAACCCTAACCCTAACCCTAACCCTAACCCTAACCCTAACCCTAACCCTAACCCTAACCCTAACCCTAACCCTAACCCTAACCCTAACCCTAACCCTAACCCTAACCCTAACCCTAACCCTAACCCTAACCCTAACCCTAACCCTAACCCTAACCCTAACCCTAACCCTAACCCTAACCCTAACCCTAACCCTAACCCTAACCCTAACCCTAACCCTAACCCTAACCCTAACCCTAACCCTAACCCTAACCCTAACCCTAACCCCTAACCCTAACCCTAACCCTAACCCTAACCCTAACCCTAACCCTAACCCTAACCCTAACCCTAACCCTAACCCTAACCCTAACCCTAACCCTAACCCTAACCCTAACCCTAACCCTAACCCTAACCCTAACCCTAACCCTAACCCTAACCCTAACCCTAACCCTAACCCTAACCCTAACCCTAACCCTAACCCTAACCCTAACCCTAACCCTAACCCTAACCCCTAACCCTGACCCTGACCCTGACCCTGACCCTGACCCTGACCCTGACCCTGACCCTGACCCAGACCCTGACCCTGACCCTGACCCTGACCCTGACCCTGTCCCTGACCCTGACCCTCTAACCCTGACCCTGACCCTGACCCTCTAACCCTGACCCTCTGACCCTGACCCTCTGACCCTGACCCTCTAACCCTGACCCTGACCCTGACCCTCTAACTCTGACCCTGACCCTCTAACTCTGACCCTGACCCTCTAACTCTGACCCTCTAACCCTGACCCTCTAACCCTGACCCTCTAACTCTGACCCTGACCCTCTAACTCTGACCCTCTAACCCTGACCCTCTAACCCTGAACCTGACCCTCTAACCCTGACCCTCTAATCCTGACCCTGACCCTGACCCTGACCCTAACCATGAATACATGATCTGTGGACCAACACATTGGCCAGATGGCACATTTATGGAACATCTAAAATTGTTCACCTCACTACTCACTCCTAATGTCAATGACTACCACAGCATGAAAACTTTAATCTTCCTTCTTGCCCATCCCTTTTTCTGATTTAACTATACTGGCTTTACAGTTGGTATGTGAACTCAATTCTTACACATGTTTTACTTAACTTGTAAATTCACAATAAAATCTATAGAAAGTGGAGATACTCATTCACTAATCTATTTCTCCTTCACACAGACCAGTCAAGGTACAGCCTGGTAGTAGTTGCAAGACTGTCTTTCCAGCACTGGGTAGCAGAGGCAAGATTAGGTATTCACAGCAATTCTCAGTTACATAGTATGAGGTAAACCTGGGCTACAGGAGACATTAATCTAAATGAGTTGTTCTCAATCTTCCTAGTGCTATGATCCTTTATGACAGTTACTCATGATGTAGTGACAACCCCCACCTATAAAATTATTTTTATATGTTTTTGCTACTGTTATGAATTATAATATAAAAATCTGTACTTTCTGATGATCTTAGCCCAGTCCTCTTCTAGGTTTATTTGATCACTCCAAAAGGAGTCATGATCCACCAGGTTGAGAACCACTGCTCTAAACTGATAATTCAAAAACTGAGAAATCTTGGAAAATAGAAACAAAGAGATTATAGCAGCAATGCCTTTGAAGGAAATAAAATCTACAAACTGATAAACAGTAGGTGACTTCTGTTATGAGCTGGGAGACTTCAGCTCCAGGTTCTTTTCGAGTACTATCTATGAGGACTCTGTGCCCTTCTCCACAGAGAGTGATGAGTGACCAGACCAAGCAGGAAAATTGTTTTATAATGATTCTTTACTAGCAACTTCAATATCCAATACATCAATGGGGTTTACAATCTTAATAGGCATGGGGGATTGATAATGGGCAACACACAGGCAATTCAATATCACAGTTATTAATCCTAATAAACCTAATACATAAAACCAATTCATAACCTTAATCTAACTTATCACTTATTCATAAAAACATTTCTTAACCTTAATACAACTTATCTATTATTTATCTATAAAACACTTATTAACCTTAACTTACCCATTAACATTTCCTAGTCTTATCAATTATCCACATCTCTTAACATTTCACACACTAAACATATGTAGTAACATGTCTATGCTCTTCTCTTAACATCTCATACACATATTAAATAGCATCATACAACCTGGTATTCTTCAGCTTAAAAATGGCTTTTTGAATTTCTTCAGGCTGGACACCTGACCACACTGGGGGCTGGGTAGTGAGGCTCTACTCTTGACCCCGTAGTCTGCACTAGGGAGATAAGGTTCCGATGTCCTCTTCCAGGCTGGTATCAGGTGCTGGATCAATCCTTGACCGCGTAGTCTCTGACCTGGTGCTAGTCTATCTCAGAATGTAGGGTCTTGGGACTCAGCTTTTTGGGTGACTGAGTCTCAGGAGACAAGGCTTTTAGTTCTCTACTCTCAAAGATGAAGCTTTGCTCTTTGGATGGCAAAGTGTTCCGTTTGCTTAGAAGATGAAGCTTTTCTCTCGGGATGGCAAAGTGTTCTGAAAGGCAGACTATCTTGTCTGTTCTCAGGAGACAGACCTTCAATGTCCACTCTCAGAGAATGAGGCTTGCATTCGGGATGCAAGGTGTTAAATGTCTGTTTTCGGGATATGAAGCTCTGTACTCAGGAGACAGAGCATTAAATGTTTAGGCAAGGCGTTTAATATTTCTGCTTTTCGGGAGGCAGGCTTGGAGGATCTCTCCTTCCACGAGGCCAGATACCTGGGCCATTGTGAGAAGTGAGATAACCGTCCTGCTTTAGCACCCTCTTTTAAGTCAGTTTGAAACTGCCCTTCTCTTGATCCTTCCGATAACCAGGTGTCCTAGGTTATCAGTATCAATTGGCCACAGAAGGGTGGAGGTCCTTCTTGTGTGGCAAGATTATTTCATTACCATGGTTGCTGGTTGCAACCTCCCCATCAGGCAGGGCCAGATGGATGTGGCAGCCTTCAAACAGGCAAAAGTTCTCTTAATATTTCACTTTAGTAATTTTCCATACCACACACAAAAAGAAATGCTTTTACATTACACCAAGTTGCACTCATTCTTATTCTATAAATTTCCTGTTCTATCTACACTACAGATTCCCCTTTCTTTATTCATTCAAAGGAATCTGGTTCCATGCTCATTACAACTTCTAAAAACGATAAAAATAATTGAACACTTAGCTATACTAACTTTGAAACACAGTAGGTACTTCCCTGGTAGGGAGAATGCCATTAATAAAAGAATGCAAGACTTTGTCCCATGTAAAATGTTAGCTGCAGAGTGCTCTAAGCTGACACATGGACTTACAGTCAATGGCCTGTGTCTCAAACATCTGAGCTGACTTAACTGTGCCTACCAAAATTGAACATATCTACATGGGAAAGTTCACTAATTGGATACTTGGTAGTTCAAGTTCTCCTCCCTAAACAGTACACCCACAGGTGTCTGTCTTCATTCACATGCAAAGAAATAATGTATAATGGGAAATTACACAGAAAGTTACACACTGTGCCCAATCAGGTCCTTCTTTGTTATGGAAACCCCTGCAGCCCATGGCCTTAAAGTTCAGTCTAAGATCTAGCTATTGGCCAGTGTGTTTACCCCTGCAGTGTACACAGTACACTGTTCCTACTCTTCTGGTCTGAAGGGAGAAACCATGCTCCACACACAAATCCTTCTATTGTTATTGCAATGGATGCCCCACTATATGACTCAAACTGGTAATTGTAGAACTCTGTGGTGCAACAAGGGTAATGCCCTGTGGGGATACAGACAGAATACAAGTCCACCACAATCAGTATAGGAGACATTGACTCTAAATTGCTTTTCTAAAAGCAGAAAAATGCAGCTGTCCTAGAATTATTATACTTTCATAGCACAGAGGTTGTGTTGGAGTTAATTTGTGGAAGTCATAAACAGCATCTCATGTACTGTATAGTACTCCACTACTCAGTCACAATGTAGAAGAGTAGAATTGGTAATATAAAGGATTGACCAATGCTTAGGAGATAGTGAGTAACACAAAGTAGAATTTAGCTGAGGGAGGGCTGCCTCTGAAATACACCAAAGACAAGTAGTATGTTATTTAGGACTGTTAGAGATTTGGATGCTAAGATGTAAATGTTTATTTACCTCTGTAGTGAAAACAACAAATGAGACACTCATTCGTAGAGAGGATAGAGAGACACCAGTGTAAAGAACTCTCTAGGGTCAGCTGGAGTATCATAGTTTTAAGAGGGATTTCTTAGTTGTGTTGTAATGGATGTTGAAAACATAAATTCAATGATGTTTTGTTATGTATTTGCTGTTTCTTGGTATCAACTACATACTCACATTAAAATCCAAGAGCATGGTTACAGTAGTGATGTCATGTATCATATGAAAGATGTCTTGTGGTTTATCCAATGTTTAGTTGAACCGTTTGTACCTAAGAAATTATTTATTACATTATCTTAAACATTTTCTATTCATCTTTCTTTTATTTGTTGTTGCTCAGAACTATCTGAAGACAAACAATCAGCATCTTCCTATGATCAACTGTGCCTGCTTACAAAGAATAACCTCCACCGGATTTGCTGACCATGAAAGAAAGTATGTGTACTCGATCTGAGTACACAGCCTCTTCTCAAGGAAACTGTATGCAATTCATCCCTAATGATATATGACTTAGTGGTTTTAGGGATGAGCTGCAGTATATAAAGCAAGGTTTTGACTAATCCTCACATTGATGGACAACTGGCAAAAGAGAGACTTGAAGACTCTTAGATTCCTTCCAAGCACAAGTGACCTCTAAAAACTAGCTGCTCAACTGGCCTTGACAACACAGAAAGATTAATTTTTGACACCTGCATTGGTCTTTATACTCAAGAAAAAGTTTAATCAAAGGATAAGAGAATTGGTAACAACACAAGGGATCACACTCAACAGACATTAGATGTAAGTCTACATGGGATGCTATTTAGACAGCAAATCTCACTAGTATTTTCTTCTCAATAGATGTTGTCCAGATGTGAGACATCAGACCTTGGCTCCTAGAGCACCTGCATACAGCAAAGAAGGACAGGCCCATGATTGTTTTAACCTCCAAATTATATAATGCTAAATACCTCTTTTCTCCCTATTCAGAAGCCGCATGGGAAGGTCATCATGCTAACTTTAGGCTGATGAAGAAGGTATAAAATGGTGTGACAGTTAGTTGTGTGCTCATCACTCTAGAGACCAACTGTAGAAGTTAAATGGAAACCTCTAACAGATGGAAGCTATTGTGAGTCCATCAAGAATACTTATGGACTTTGGATATGTTAGTGCTTCCAAGACAACACTACATCATCCCAGACAACTCTGTCTACATCTGAGAGTTTGGTCTTTAAGAGAGGCTCTATGGAAGGGTATCTTAATAGTACCATCTGATGTCCCAAATTTAGCTGAAACAAACCAGATCAGTCATTGCCCCAATACCATAATGGTAGTTAGTGTTACCTCTTCAGAAGAAGGTGGGATAAGAACTGGAGGTAGAAATCAACTATACAATTTAGGGAAAAAGAAAAACAATTCTCATGACTCCCTATTGGCTCCCTCATGGCTCACAATCTACTTTGCACTGTTGCTCCTGATTGCTAGGCTTGCCCAGAGTAATTCTCAATAGCTAGAATTACCCAGCTGAGACTCAAGACAGTAACAATTCCCCTACTAGAGGAGCAGAAATCAAATGACTAAGACAGTACAGCCCTTCCCAGCTCTGCCATTCCACCCTAGGGGAACACAGGGCTCTAGTCTGGAAAATTGGTATTTTAGTAGAAACTCTTCCAGTCTCTCAGAGCACTTCCTGTTCCTCTTCCAAAATATGGTGTCCCTTGTGTGTGTGTTCCAGTACAGTCACTGACCAGTGTAATCAACTCTTTCCCTCATAGCTCAGATATTCTGAAGCCAAACCTAGGTCACATTCAAACAGCAACTCTTGATAAAGCAAAATTCATGATTTTTTTTAATTTCTGGAAAATATTTGAGGCAAGAAAGTGATGATGTAAATGATGTAATTATAATCCACAAAATTAATCTAAAAAGGTGAAACAGGTTTATGGTCATGTGCTCCAAAGTTTAGTGATTTATATTAGCGAAAACCAAGGATTAGTAACACATTTTA
This sequence comes from Myodes glareolus, assembly GCF_982192425.1. NCBI lineage: Eukaryota > Metazoa > Chordata > Mammalia > Rodentia > Cricetidae > Myodes > Myodes glareolus. The sequence goes on from NC_142030.1 coordinate 18,355, forward strand.
TCTCAGGCTGTACATCTTAAATATGTAAAATAACAGTTCTTTTAGGCAGGGGAATACCATCTTATCCAGTTCAATTTGGTCAGACTAGTTCAACTACTGTAATTTGGTTTCATAAGTTTGGTTCTTTATCCCACTTCTTGATTTCTTACTCTGTGGATGCAAGAAATGGCCAGTCAGAACATTTAGTAATCATATAAAATTGATTGACTCACTACCTATTTCTTATGTGAGTTATGGTCTAAGGGGGGAAGCTTTCATGCTCCTTCTTGCCCTTAGCTCTCTGTACTGGAACTATACCTGAATTACAGTTTGTCAGTGAACTCAATTTTTACATGAGTCCCTCTTCATTTGCAAGTTCACAATAAAATACAGATTAGTTAGAGGACACTCCTCTATTTTCCTTCTCACTGACCACGTAAGGCCCAGCCTTGAAGCAGTTGCAGGACTTTCTTTCCAACACTGAGCAACAGAAGCAGGATTAGGTATTCAAAACAATTCTAAACAACATAGTGTGAGAAAGGTAGGTCTCTATAAACTCAAGGTCACCCTGGTCTACAAAGCTAATTGCAGGAGAGTCAAAACTACACAAAGAAACCCTGTCTTGAACAACAAAAAAGTACTAATTTAGTTGTCTGTGATGTGCCCAATTGTAATCTAGGTACATTGGAGATAAGGTGGCAAAATTGCTCTCATTTTCTATAGGATTCTAGTCTATACACTGAGTTTCAAGACAGCCAGAGATTCATAATGAGACTATTATTTAAGATAAAAAATAGAAAAGAAAAAACAAATTATTAATAAATGTAATAAACATGATATTTTTGGTGTGACTAATTTGGAACAGTGATGAAGATATATCCTTGGGGTCCTAACAGGTTTAGATAGATGACAAGGGATATACACAACTAAGTTAATAAACTAAGTCATATAATGAAAGCATTCACATCTTTAAAACCCTCCCCAAACCTCAGCTCCTGTCTCTCCTGTAAGGTGGTCAGGAAAGGAGTGAATATTTCTTCAGTAGACACGATCTCACCTGGAGGAGTCAGTCTTTTTCCACAGTGAAATTCCCAGGGAAACTGAAATTTCAGTGTCTATTATTTCACTAATTGTTAGCCAAAGGGAGAAATTTAAATGTATCTTGGAATATCCTTAGTATTGTCAGGCAGACAAGTATTGGGAATTGATGGGGTGGAGACTAAAGAGCTTTACATTCCCATGGAGGATACAAAATGGGGGCTACAGGATACTGCCACGGACAATTACATGAGTTGCCAAAAAAAATTAAATAGTGGAAGACCTGGAGGAGGCTGAACCACCATAGTAGAGTGGATACAGACTACAGATGTTGACAACTTACTTAAGTGCACCCTATGCACTGCTCTTTGGTATTTGATCCTTGGGCTTTTGCAAATCTCCCTCCCTAACAATTCTTTCAACCACAGCTCCATGTAAGTATCTGATTAACTTAGCCTTACAGTGACTTCAGTTCAAGTCTCAGGATCTCCCCACAACCTGGATGTCATCTGGTCACCACCATTCAAAACTCCTAACTAGAGATTCTGTAGGCTTCAGGGAAGCACAATATGATTCCACTCAGATAAGTCAGACTTCATGCCTGCAAGTTCCTTTTATCTTCTTCACAGGAGGCAAAAACTCAACCTGGGGTCCATCTGATATGTGAACTTATGGGTTCCAATAGATGCCTATTTACCACATTGGAGACAAACTCATTATTTTGGCTTTGGTAAATGGTCAACAATCTTTTAAAGACTTTTATTGTCAGTTTCTCTCCTGATTATTTTTGTACTTTACCCTCATTTTATGGAGTTTTGAGCTCAGAAAATTCTTTAAGCACCAAGTCTAAGTTTCTGATGCAATCAATCTTTTATTTCTTCTGGGTCATCAACCACTCTCTTCTTAGATTTCTTCTTAGATCAGCCACTCACATCTTACTGCTACTAATGGCATGTTCATGGGGGCTGAGTAGAAGGCTCAGCACTTAGAACAATAGCTGCTCATTACCAGGACCTGTTTTTGATTCCAACACCAGATCATCAGAACATGGAAATACAAGAAGCTCTGACCAATCTGAGATGGTGCTAGAAATCAAACCTGGGTACCCAAGAGAAGCACTACTAATAATAATCCAGGTCCCAAATATGGCATTATAATGCTGAAGATGAAGAAGTTGCAGTGCCTTTTCTGTTTTCTATCACTTGAAGGTGAGGAAAATTCCTCTAAATGGTTGTCAAAGGTTTCAATGGATTTCTATACCTCTGTGAATGGACTCTCTGTTTCCTATTACTTGAAGGTGAGGAAAGTTTCTCTAGATGGTTGTCAAAGGATTCAATCGATTTCTATACCTCTGTGAGTGGACTCTCTATATTGCTCCTTATTTTTATTGTTAACACATTTCTGTTAATGTGAGTAAAAATAAAAAAAGCCTTTGTTGGAACCCATCAGAGTCCATTGACTTTATACTAAGAAAATTTCCTTAATGAGATATTATTTTTTTTTCTTTTTGGAATTCTATTGAGACAGGATATATCCGCATGGCCATGGCTGCCCTGGAATTTACTGTGGAGACCAATCTGGTCTCAAACACACAGAGATTGGCCCAACACAGTCTCCCAAGTGCTAGTATTATAGCCATGAACCTCTAATGTGTATGTAGCACTGAGAGGACAATGTACAGGTGTTTTTTATCTACTTCTTCTATGTGAGTTGTAATGATGAAACCTAGGGATTCATTTGACTGCAATTGACCTCAACTGCATTTATTTGGGTTTAAGAAATATGTGTGTGTGTGTGTGTGTGTGTGTGTGTACATATATATATATATATATATATATATATATATATATATGCATGCTCATCTAGGAGTGTGCATATGCCACTGCCCAAGTTTAAAAATAAGAGAAAACTTTGTAGAAGTGGTACAGGTCATCCAGAGATAGAACTCAGGCCATCAGGCTTAGCAGCAATCAACTTTAATGAATGAGGGAATTCTCTCGAATTCAACTGTGGTTATGAGAAAGTGTTATAAACAAATGTGTAGTCTCCAGGATAAATAAATTGTAAAAAATGTATGGTCTTATAAATATTTTCCTATGCAAAGAGGATTTATTATTCAAATTTTCTGTGTTCCCCTATCCTTGTATAAATTTAAGTTTACAATCTGAAAAGAAGACAATGATTTATTGTTACAATATTACTAAAAATCTTATTTGAGCACCAGTGAGATGGCTCAGTGGGAAAGGTCTGTGGTGTGCAAGGCTGGAAAACTGACCTTGATCACCATATTAAGAGGACCAAAAGTAAAAACCACAAAGTTGTCTTCTGGCCTCCATATACCTGAATTGGTCCTACAAACCCATAATTATATTGCACACATGCCATAAATCTTTGTTATAACATAAATCTTAGCACCATTACATTATCTGGCATCTCTGAATAATTTCCTTAGAAGACAGTTCTTAAAGAGGAAATCCCAAATGGTTAACCATGGGGAAAGGGAGAAGTATGCAACATCAAGATTTATGAGTGTGTATGTGTGTATATATATATATATATATATATACACACACACATACACACACACACAGATAAATTATATATTATAATACACATACACACATATGCACATAACATCAAGCTATGGTATGAGATACACAATTAAATGTTGGTTATCCTACTTTATTACATCTCTACCAGAGAAATGAAAATACTGCCTTGAATACACACATGAGGTCGTTAATGTTTCTTATATTCTATTTTATTAATCTTTTAAACATTAACATTGTTAAATTGTGATGACAAAATAGCAAATGTTTGGAGTATATCATCTACCATTAGACTTGTACTCAGGAAGTGGACATATGAGGATCATGAGTTAAAATGTATCCCTGAATCATTACTGACATCTAAGCTAAGCTAAATAAAAAACAAGAAAATCTCATGGGAATTTGGGAATTTGTGGAAATATGAAAGCCCTCAGACCTGAAAAAATGAGAAAGAAAGCATATTATTTATAATGCTGTTTGTCCAATAGCTTAATGATGTTCCTGGCTAACTCATATCATAAATTAACCCATTGCTATTAATCTGTATATTGTCACAAGACTGTGGTTTACCTGGTGAAGTTCCAGCATCTGTCTCAGACTGGCTACTCTTTGTCTTCTTTTTGCCAACATTCAGTTTGATTTACTGCCTGACTCTACTCTGCAAAGCCACTACCTGAAACAGATTAGTTATTAACCAATGGTATTAACAGCATACAGAGGGGATTCTCACATCACCTTAAGCTGTAGAAAAAGCTGCTGAGAGTCTGCTCTCATTCTTCCAGGCTTACAACTTTATATTTCTTTATTTCTACATTTATATTGCTGGAATCTACAATTTTATATTCTTATTCTTGGACACTTCACTTTGACTTATGATTGCCAATAAGTATATTTCAAAGTGAGGAAATAAAAACATTTTAAAACAAAATACAAGATACCAGACTTTTAAAGAATCAGTATATACCTAAAGCAACTCAGTTTATAATTGTTTTATAATTCACAAGCATTTGTAATGGCATTAGAAAAAGGAAGCAGTACATAAAAGGACATATTAGAAGAATATAAATGTGTAAATGACTTTAGTTTTAAAAAATTACTTAGATTTATAAACATGATGACTAGATGGCTCCAGAATAAAGAATACTGGAAAGGTTTTGCAAGCTATGAAGGTCTAAGTAAGTTGCTTAAGGTACATCAAGGATAAGATTTAGAGTCATATATTTATTGAAGTTGGCAAGGTCATATTTCAACTATTTCAAGCACTGACTAAAATGTATATCAAGCAAAGTTTATTGAGTTGTATCTGGCTATAGAAATATTATAAAGTACTTAAAAGTACACAATTGGTTTAAAACTGGTCTTCTAGGTGTTTAATAATCATTCTTAGAGGCTATTCTAATGTGGTTAGAGGGACTAAAAGGTGTAATATTTCTCCCATTTTTATACAAAGTCAGTGAGGTCACTAGGAACAAAGGCTATTGATCATTTATTGTCCTGTTCATGGAGGCTATGGAGGACACACTCAATGAATCTGAAAAATTATCAAGTCTACAAAAGAAGGATCAATGTGGGAAAGATTTCCTCAAGGCTTCAAAAGAAGCCACAGTACATAAAGCAAGGACTTTGCCTTATTCTCACATTGATAGACAACTGATAAAAGAGAGACTTGAAGAGTCTGAGATTCCTTCCAAGCACAAGTGACCCCTAAAGTCTAATTGCTCAACTTGACTTGACAACCCAAAAAGAAAGGTTAATTTTTGTCACCTGCATTGGTCTTCAGTACTCAAGAAGAAAGTTTAACAAAGGATAAGAGAATTGATAACAACACAAGGGATCACACTCTACAGACATTAGATGTATGTCTACATGAGATGTTATTTAGATAGAAAATCTCACTAATATTTTCTTCTTGATAAAAAGATATTGCCCAGATGTGAGACATCAGACCTTGGCTCCTAGAGCACCTGCACACAGCAAAGAAAGACAGGCCCATGATTGTTTTAACCTCCAAACTAAATGATGCTAAATACCTCTGCTCTCCCTATCCAGAAGCCACAAAGGAAGGACATCATGCTGACTTTTGACTGATAAAATGGGTATAAGAGAGTATGAAAGTTGGTTGTGGGATTATTGCTCTGGAGACCAACTGTAGAAGTTAAATAGAAACCTATTACAGATGGGGGCTATTGTGAGCCCATCAAGAATGTCTTATAGACTTTAGACATTTTAGTGCTTCCTAGACAACAGCAAAGGGATTCCTTTTCTGTCTACATCTGAGAGTTTGGTCTTTATGAGAGGTTCTCTGGAAGGGTATCACAACACTGCCACCTGATAACCCAAATTCAACTGGAAGAAACCAGGTCAAGTAATTGCTCCAATCCCATAATTGGAGTTAGTGTTACCTCTTCAGAGGGAGGTGAAATAAAAACTGGAGGTAGAAATCAACTATACAATTTAGGGTAACAAAAAAGCCAACTCTCATGGCTCCCCATTGGTTCCATCACAGCTTACAATCTACTTCCCACTGGTGCCCAGAGTACCTCAATAGCTAGAATTGTCCAGCTGAACCTCGAGACAGTAGCAATTTCCCTACTAGATGAGCAGAAATCAAATGACTAAGACAGCACAGCCCTTCTCAGCTCTGCCATTACACCCTAGGGGGACATAGGGCTCTAGTCTGGAAATTTGTATTTTAGTAGAAACTCTTCCAGTCTCTCAGAGCACTTCCTGTTCTTCTTCCAAAATATGGTGTCATGTGTGTGTGGGTGTGTGTTCCATTACAGAATCACTGACCATTCCCCATAGCTCAGATGTCCTGAAGTCAAACATAGGTCACATTCAAACTGTAACTCCTTTTAAAGCAAAATTCATAATTTTTCAAATTTCTGGAAAGTCTTAGAGGAAAGAAAGAGGTGATGGAAATGATGTAATTATAATCCACAAAAATTAATCTAAAAAGGTGAAACAGGTTTATGGTCATGTGCTCCAAAGATTGGTAATTTATACTAGAGCACACTAAGTATTAATCACACATATGTAAAATAACAATTTTTTTAGGCAGGGATACACCAGTTTATCCAATTATATTTTGGTTAAACTAGTGTAACTACTGTAATTTGGTTTCATGATAAGTTCTGTTCTTTATCCAGATTCTTGATTTCTTGCTCTGTAGATGCAAGAAATGGTCAGTCAGAACATTTAGCAATCATCATTATTACCTCACTACTTATTTCTAATGTGAGCTATGGTCTAAGGGGGAAAGATTTCATTCTCCTTCTTGCCCATCTCTCTCTGTGCTGGGACTACACCTGCTTCATAATTTGTCAGTGAACTCAATTCTTACATGAGTCTCTCTTCATTTGCAAATTCACAATAATATCCAGATTAGTTGGAGGACACTCTTTACTCATCTATTTTTCTTCTCACTGACCAATTAAGGCCCAGTCTTCAAGCAGTTGCAGGACTTTCTTTCTAGAACTTGTCAGCAGAAGCAGGATTGGGTGTTCAAAGCAATTATCAATTACATAGTGTGAGAAAGGTAGATCTCTATAAATTCAAGGCCAGCCTGATCTACAAAGCTAGTTTCAAGACAGCCAAGACTACACAAAGAAACCCTGTATTGAACACCAAAAAAGAACTAATTTAGTTGTCTGTGATGTGCCAATCTATAATTCAGGTACACTGGAGAGAAGGTGGTCAAATCTCTCTGATATTCTACAAGATCTTAGTCTATACAGTGAGTTCCAGGACAGCCAAAGATTCATAATGAGGCTATTCTTTAAGATAAAAATAGAAAATGAAAGAGAAGAAAGTACTAATAATAGTCATAAACATGATAATTTTGGTGTGACTAATTTGGAACAGTGATGACGATATAAGGTGATTAATTTATCCTTGGGTTTCTAACAGGTTTAGACATATAGCAAGGGATATACAAAACTAAGTTAATATAACACATCTACCTCAAATGTTTCAAAATAGAAACCACAATTCAGTCATCTCTACCATTAGTCTCCAGTGAACCTGGTAAGTAATTTACTTCCTTCAAGACTATGGTGAAAACTAGATGAAACATGATTTTTTTTTCTTGAAGCTGAAGACAACTGCTATGTCTAAAGTCTTTACAAAATTGTTTTTAGAAATAGAGTTTATCTCTCATATGATTTTATCACTATTTCATGACTTCAAAATGATACAAATAGGCTTTAAAATATCTACAGCCTTTGTAGTATGATAGGGCATCTCTTGGGTATATTCCTAAGAGTGGAATTGCTGGGTCCTGAGGGAGGTTGACTCCCAGTTTCCTGAGAAACCGCCACACTGATTTCCACAGTGGCTGCAAAAGTTTGCATTCCCACCAACAATGGATGAGTGTTCCCCTCACTCCACATCCTCTTCAGCATAGGCTATCATTGGTGTTTTTGAGTTTGGCTATTCTGACAGGTATAAGATGGTATCTCAAAGTTGTTTTGATTTGCATTTCCCTGATCGCTAAGGAGGTTGAGCATGACCTTAAGTGCCTTTTGGCCATTCGAAGTTCATCTGTTGTGAATTCTCTGTTCAGTTCAGCATTTGTTCAACTATGTTCATAGCAGCACTATTTGTAATAGCCAGAACCTGGAAACAACCTAGGTGCCCCTCAATAGAAGAATGGTTAAAAAAGGTGTGGAACATATACACATTAGAGTTTTACTCAGCGGTAAAAAACAATGACATCTTGAATTTTGCATGCAAATGGATGGAAATAGAAAATGCTTTACTGAGTGAGGTAACCCAGACCCAAAAAGAGGAATATGGTATGTACTCACTCATAAGTGGATTCTAGCCTATAATTCGTGATCTTAGAGAAGCTAAATAAGAAGGTGAACATGAAGAAAATCATATAGTTATCCTCTGGATATTGGAAGTAGACAAGATTGCCAGGCAAACTTGGGTGCATGAGGGGTGGGGTGGGGGGTGGAAGTAAGGGGAGATGGTTAGAGAGAAGGGAGAGGTGGAGGATTGGGGATGGCTTGGGGGAATGGGATGGGGGGGAGGAAGGATGGATATGGGACTAGGGAAGTATATATCTCAACTAAGGAAGCCATTTTAGGGTTTGCAAGAGTCTTGATTCTGGAGGGGTTCCCAGGCCCAAAGAGAGGTCCCCAGATTGTTCCCTGGGCAGCAGAGAAGAGTGTGCCTGAACTGGCCTTGGCCCATAACCATACTGATGACTATTTTGTATATCACCATAGAACCTTCGTCTGGCAATGGATGGAGATAGAGTCAGAGACACACATTAGAACACTGGACTTAACTCCCTAAGTCCAAATGAGAAGCAGATGGAGGGAGAACGTGAGCAAGAAAGGCAGGACTAGAGGGAACCCTCATCTGACGATAGTTGGAAATAGAGACGGAGACCCACATTGGAGCACTGGACTGAGCCCCCAAGGTCCAAATGAGGAGCAGAAGGAGAGAGAACATGAAAAAGGAAATCAGGACGGTGTGGGGAGCGTTCACTCTCTGATACAAGGGGACTGATTGAATGAGAGCTCACCAAGGCCAGCTGGACTGGGACTGAAGGAGCATGTGATCAAACCGGAGTCTCTAAATGTGACTGACATGGGGGCTGACTGAGAAGCCATTGACAATGACACTGGGTCTTGTTTTGTCTGCATGTACTGGCTTTCTGGGATCCTAGTCTGTTTGGATGCTCACCTTCCTAGACATGGAGGGAGAGGGGAGGAACTTGAACTTCCCACAGGGCAGGAAACCCTGACTGCTCTTAGGACTGGAGAGGGAGGAGGAGAGGGAGTGGGGGGGAGGAGAGGGAGTTGGGAGAATGGGAGGGTATGGGGAGGAGGGGAGAAAGTGGAAATTTTTATAAACAAACAAACAAACAAATAAATAAATAAATCACTTGAAGTGGTAAAAAATATCTACAGCCCTAGAAACATTGCTGGCAGTTAAGAAATGTTCATTCCTAGCACCAAGGTCTAATTTTTGACAACTTCCTGTAATTCTTGCTACAAGATCCTACAGTCTAGCATTCTCAGAAATCAACATGCACATTCACATACACACATAAACACACACTGACATCACATAATTACAATTAAAACAACTCTTTAAACAATTTTTCACTCATGAAAGTTTTTCTCTTATAAGCATTCATTCCTGTAACACAAGAAAGTTATGCACCTAATGACTTACTTACAGAGTTTTTATTCACCATGAAGCAATCAGGTAGGCTTGAAGTCTGAGAAAACAATACTTCTAAGTTGATGGTATCATTTGGGAAGACTTAGGAAATGCAGCCCTGCTGGAGGAAATATGTCACTATGCATGATAGGCTTTGAGAATTTACATCCACACATCATTTCCAGTTCACACTCTCTGCTTCATGCTACAGGTTAAGGATATGAAGCTTCCCGATTTAGCTACCATGTCAGATACTTGTAGCCATGCCACTTTCTCTTTTTTTTCTGTTTTCCCCCCAAGACAGGGTTTTTCTGTAGCTTTGGAGCTGGTCCTGGAACCAGCTCTTGTAGACCAGACTGGCCTCAAACTCACAGAGATCCACCTGCCTCTGTTCCTGAGTGCTAAGATTAAAGGTATATGCCACCACCAACTGGTTGTCATGCCACATTTATGGTGATCCTGTATCTCTCTGAAACCAAGGGCCAAATTAAAACTTATAAATTGATCTAGATATCATATCACAACAGAAAAGGAACTAATATAAATCAATAAAGTTTTATACCTGAATCAGTGTTTCATTTAATTAAAGAGAAATAAAACCTAAAATGTAGTAAAAGGAGCAGTAGGCTGCTTCTTGCCGCTTATTTTCCAGTTAGATTTATCTGAAATAATTACACAGAAACTGTATTCATTTAAACACTTCCTGGCCCATTAGTTCTAGCCTCTTATTAGCTAACTCTCACATATTGATTCAACCCATTTCTAATAATCTATATCGCCACTTGACTGTAGATTACTGGCATGAGTCTAACAAGTGTCTGTCTCAGAGAGAAGAGCCATGGCATCTGCATGACTCTGCTTTCTTTCTCCCAGCATTCTGTTCAGCCTACTCCACCTATCCAAAATCTGCCCTATCAAAAAGCAAAGGCAGTTTCTTTATTTGACCAATGAAAGCAACCACTAAGAGGGTTACATTATCACTTAAATTCATAGTGCAAGTGTTACAGCTCTGGAGAGAAAGTTATCATGACTGTTGGAAGTCAGACTATACCTACAACTAAGAAAGGAAGGCATTCTGGATATCTACAGCTATGTGGAATAAGGTATCAGAAGTCTGGCTATATCTACAACTGTGAAGGGAAGGTATCCTGTGTTGTGATATTCTCCTCTGTATGCTGTGAATATGTTTTGTTAACATTGATTAATAAAAAAGTTGTTTCAGCAACTTATGTACGGCAGGGCATAATATAGTCAGGCTGAAATAGATAAATTGAGTAGGTGGGGTCAAAGAGACACCATGTACTGCTGAAGTTGGAAGACACCAGAACACAACTTTAGCCAGTAAACCACAGCCTCATGGCTATATACAGATTAATAGAAATGAGCTAATTTAAGATGTAAGAGTTACTTAAGAAGCCTGAGCTAGTATACCAACACTGTTGTAATTAATATACTTTCTGTGTGGTTAGTTGGGTCTAGAAAGCTTGGAAACAAACTGACAATCTCTGACTACAATCCTGGATATCTACAGCTGATAGGAAAGCTACCCTGACTGTTGGTAAGTTGGGATACACCTGAGGCTGTGGAAGAAAGGTACCCTGACTGTCATGTCAGGACATACCTACAGTTGTGAAAAAAAAGTATACTGGATACCTATTGTGATGTGCAAAGGTTTTACAACACTGATTACATGCACAGGGTTTCTCTCCAGCTTGTGTTCTTTTATGCATTCCCAAATGTATACTAAAATATAGTGCCAGAAAATGTATGTTATATATTGAAAATTGTAAAAATAATTAGTTACCGTCTTCAATAACTTCATATAACCATGACTGATTTATTCACCTCATTCTTCTTCTTCTCTCTTAATCATATTACAAAAGAGCACCAGTCACCAATGAACAGTTCCCTTATTTTGAAATGTGATGGAAAATTCAGTGTTACCTAAAGTAGTGAGGTTTCTGTAGGTCTCCAGCATCACATCTTTGTAGAGACTCTTCTGGGAAGGATTCAGCAAAGTACATTCTTCCCAAGTGAATTCAACATGCATAACATCATATGTGACTGCATTCTAAAATATCCCATACATGTGCACAACAAAAAGCATGATATTGACCATGCAATCACTTCTAGGACAGCCAGAAATACATATTAAGGCCCTATTTCCTATAAAAAATCAATCAATCAAATATAAAAAGATAGTAAGAACTCAGAGGTTTTTGATGAAGTTCCTACAAAGAGTTATGCATTCATTCCAGAAAAACCTGAAGTTCTCCAATTTAAACTGCAATATCAAAAAGATTTTACTAAAAGGTACTATGTGTTTAAATAGTTACAAATGGATGAATAAAAACATTAGCAACATATATGTTGATCACAAATAATCAAAACTGAGTAGGAAAGATGGATCAACAGCAAAGAACCCTCCTGGTCTTGCATACAGGTGGGCTCAAGGACTTACATTACAGATCACAACTACCCATTATTCCAATTTCATGGTTTCTGGTACCATATTTTGATCACTGTAAGGACCAGGAAAGTACATGGTGCATATTCAAGCATGGTATGGGAAATCCTTCTGTATAAGTGTTGCTTTTATTGGATAATGAATAAAGCTGCTTTTGGCCAATGACTTAACAGAGTAAAGCCAAGAGGGTAATCAAAACAGAGATGCAGAGAGTAGGCAAAGTTGGGGAGAATCCATGTAACCTCTATAGAAAACTGATACCCCCACCAGAGACTGCCAGAACTTTACCAGTACACCACAACTTCATAGTGATGAACAGATTAATGGAAATTGGTTAGTTTAGGATTTAAGAGTGAGATACAAATACACTTAAGCTATTGACTAAACAGCACTACAAATAGTAAGATTCCTGTGTGATTATTTCGGGTCTGGGCATCTGCGAATGTATGAACAGTCTCCACCTACAAATTAGCCCCCCAAATGACTGACTACATTCATAAAACCTGAGAGACCACAGAAAGGAATTCTAGGCACAAAAGACTAGAGTTAAGCATGGCTTCTTGGTAGCCGGCATTTATTCATTTTCTTTTGGATGGGCTCTGTTTGCTGCTAGCAAACAGGGGTGTCACAGCTTCTTTAAGAGAGGACTTCTTGATACAGCAGAAAAAAACATGCAATTTTGAAATGGCTGCTTCCTAGTTCATGCTGGCAGCACAAACTCTGTCTCTCTCAGGAGGCCAAGCACTTAAATGTGGTCTGTGAGCAGTGTGCTAAAACTTGCTTAATGGTTACGCAGACCCAGTGTGACCCTGGATCTGGGGCAGAGAGAATGGCTCTCTGAGGCAATGAATGTTGCCATGTTAGACTGGGTGGAACAAGAATGCAGGAACATGGAGTTGGTCCTAGCCAAGCCATTTAGCATTTTAAAAAATGTGCTCCTGAGTTCCAGTACAGCCAAAGTTATACAGAGAAACCCTATCTCAAAAAATCAAAAATTAAATAATAAAAATAAAAGAAATAGAGTAAAATGAAAAAAGCCACATAAAGATGGAAAATACAGAGAATCTGGATTCTGTTTGTTATTTTGTTGTCTTTGAATTGTTTGACTGCTGAGGAAGGAACAGCAGCTGCTAAAAGATTATAAATGCTGCTGGATTAATCTAACCTATATATTTTGAAAATACCTTGATTTCAAAATTTAAGTCAAAAAATAAGTTACTTTAGAGAAGAGGTTTTGCTTTTGTTTCCACAGGAAATGAGAGACTTTGAATTCATTCTGGGTTAAGAATTATAAAGTTTGATCAAGGAAGACCCTCCTGAAAAGTCTCTGATTGAAGCAGATGATCCAATATTTCAGAGGATCTATGTTGGAGTTTCCACTGAGTTCTATATCCAGAACAGCTTCAAGACGGCTGGCTGAAATAATCCAGCCTCATAGAATATTCCAGTCAGTACTTGACTATAATCATAAATTTTCTTTGGGTTCCCGTAAGATAATCAGTGTCCCCAATCGGCACAAAGCAGCTTAGAAAACTGTACCCACATTTCCAAAAATGGATTATAGATGTTTGTCTTTCATTAGCATGTTGGTTACATCTTGTTATGAACAATGGTCAGGAAAAAAATCTAAAAGTGGATATTAGATTCAGAGTTCTTGTTTTGAAAAGGAAAAAAGGGGGAAATGCTGTGAGATAATGATCTTGTACACTACAAAGATTTGCCACTTGTATTGTTTTAATAAAACACTGATTGGCCAGTAGCTAGGCAGGAAGTATAAGTGGGGCAACCAGACTAGGAGAATTCTGGGAAGAGGAAAGGCAGAGACCAAGTCACCACCCAGACACAGAGGAACCAAAATGAGAATAATGTCTCACTGATAAAAGGTACCAAGTCACATGGGTAAATATAGGCAAGAATTATGGGTTGACTTAAGTAGTAAGAACTAGTTAATAATAAGCCTGAGCTAAAAGGCCAAACAGTTTATAATTAATATAAACCTCTGTGTATTTATTTGGGACTGAATGTTTGTGGTACTGGGCTGAGCAATAACTTCAGTTCACAGATGTCAACATATTTGGAATGCAAACTCTGTTCTAGGCTTTGGTCATTAGACAGAGACTGATCCATACTATCACTAAAGAGATTTTTCTTTATTTATCTATTAAGTGTGTGGTGTGATTTCTCCCTGAGAAGGCATATTAATTCTAGAACAGTAACACCTCCTTCATATTGAAAAAAAAAATCTGAGACAAGCTCTCCTTTTCAGGATCAGTATAGGTAGGTTTTTTAAGTTTAAAAATAAATTATTTTTATCATTTTTAAATATTCTCCTATATTGATTCTGGTGTCCTTGATTCCAGTCAGTTCTCCAGGGCAATGACCTCCTGTCCTTTGTAGTACACCTGCTGAATTCTTAAATAAATGTCTGTACCATCTCAGAATTTAAAATTATCCATTTGAGTCATGTAGCTGGTCATCCATTACAATCACAGAAAAGGATTTGTGTGAGGAGCATGGTTTCTGCCTTCAGATCAGAATAGGAGCCATAGTTTATTATGTATACATTAAAGGGAAACAGGATTGACAATCAGCTGCTAGAGTCACCATTATGAAAAAAGACCTAATCAGGGCAGGGGGGTGATTTTGTAATTTTTCAGCATGTATTAATTCATGTCATGTGAATGAAAACAGACCTCATTAGTGGGTATTCATGTTGGAAGGATTACTTTGAGCCACCAAATATTGAATTTCCTATTAGGCAACTCTACTATGAAATTATGCTCAATTCTGCTTGACAGACTTAAGTCAGCTCAGAGGTTTGAAATAGGCCATTGACTATAACTCTGTGTGTCATTTTATAGGTCTCAGAAGCTAACATATATTTGGGCAAGATCAGTCAGTCTCTTATTAATTTCATTCACTCTACAAGAAAAGGCCCTACTCTTTTTCAGCAACAGTATAAGTAGTTTTTTTTTTAAAAAAATACCTATTTATTTATTATGTATACAATATTCTGTCTGTGTGTATGCCTGCAGGCCAGAAGAGGGCACTAGACTTCATTACAGATAGTTGTGAGCCACTATGTGGTTGCTGGGAATTGAACTCAGGATCTTTGGAAGAACAGGCAATGTTCTTAACCTCTGAGCCATCTCTCCAGCCCCAGTATAGGTAGATTTTTTAAGTTTAAAAATAAATTATTTTTATCATTTTAAATAGTCAATTATTGGTATCATTTTAAAATTTCATTTCCTTTAAATGCATTACTAATATAATCTCTATTGTTTCTGGTCTTCTGTATTTCTCAGTTATTAAGATTTTCATCTCTTTTTTCCTCAATTGCTGTTGATTTATTTATAAATAACTTAAGTATATAAGTTATACTTAGAGCAATAACTCCTGTAGCTCAGGCTTACCTCATGCTATGTAATTGAGAATTGCTTTGAATACTTAATCCTACCGCTACAGCACAGTGCTGGGAAGACAGTACTGCTACTGCTTCCATGCTGGGTCTTGACTGGGCAATAAGAAGGAAAAATAGACTAGTTAATGACTACTCACCAATATCTCTAGTTCTTACTGGGGACTTACAAATGAAGACAGTCATATGCAAGGATTGAGTTTATTGACCAACTTTGAAACTGGTGTAGTGAGAGTTCAGAAGAAGAGGGGCAGGAAGGAGAGTGAGAGCTTTCCTGCTTTGGCAGTAGTTGAGATTAGCAATGTTGGTTTAGATAATCAATTTTAGATGATCATTAAATGTCCTGACTGGCCATTTCTTGGGTTTCAAATACCAGGGCAATTAAGAATTTGGATAAAGGACTGACCTTTTCATGAACCAAATTTAAAAGTTGGCCTTTAGGTTATTATCAGTGTTAAACTTTTCAATCATGTCATGACAATGGATTATGTGCTTCACCATTTTTGAAGAAATTGATATGATCAACTTTCAAATATTGAAAGTGATAAAATAGGGCCTCTTCAATTTTCTATTTTCTAAGTTTTATTTGCTTCAAAGTCTGTCAGGAACTGTTGTCATGAGCATGACACAATTACAGCTTATAGGAATTGATAATTCTGATGTCAACCTGCCAGAGGAAGTATTCCCTCATGTTGTATTCCATCAGCAAGGCTTGTGCATCACTGACTCTGAAAACTATTGCTCCTGTCTATAATTTCACTTCTGCAATAACAGCTATGATATCTCCCCATTACCATGAATTTTCATGTAATGTGTACGTGTAATTTCATAATTTCATCTCAGTCTTATGGGCACATATTTGTGGATGGTCAGAAAGATGACCTCTGATTTAGCTGTATAAATTTGATAAATAGAAAGTATACTAGGATATGCTTCATAAATGAATTTATTGTCCTACAAAGACTATAGACACTTAAAAACTTGCTTTGCTTCTTTTTCCTCAGATTAGCTGCACAAAATTAGCTTTATTTTTAACATCAGCAAGTTCAATTAGACTAAAGGTTTTTTTGTAAAATGGTAAGTTTAAAGCCTTACAGCTATGCACAAGGTCAGAGTGGCAGGTGTCTACCAAGGTTGCTAATACAAGACACCCTAAGAAAAGCTTGCTAAGTCTAGCTGACAAAAGACCTATTTCTCAAAGTTTGTCACTGGACACTGTACCTCTCCTTTCTATGATCACAGTCTTACTCCTGAGACCTTGAAACCCTGTGCTGCTGTGATAAATGGTTCTTCCCTTATCACTTATCCTTGGAATGAACTTTTGACCAATGAGACATAACTCTTGTAACTTTTCTATTGCTTCAAGTCTCTTGAAAGAGAGTTTTTAGGATAGAGGAGAAGAAGCTAGGAGGAATTAGAATTAGTACAGGAGATTTAGAATAGAGACAGCACAATAAAGATACATGTTTTGAGCAGCATACATGTGAGAGAGTTCATTCGCCCTCAGATACCTACACTTAAGTTCCTTTCACTTGCTGTAGCATCCAGTCTGAACTCTGAAGAGAGTCTTGGTGTTGTACTATCTATAGCTTCAAACCATTTCCTGTTCTTTCTGTCTACTGGGTTGTAGTTGAAACTGATCAGCCAGCTTCCTTCCTGTGCTGCCATGACTTCACCACCATTATAGACTATTCTTGAATCATATAAGATACAGTAGAAACAATTGCTGTTATGCTACAGACCAGCTCAGGGGAGCCACTCAGACCATGAGGGAATCAGGGCAAAGGACGGAAGATTTCAGGATATGGCAGAGGAAATTGACAGTCACTCTCAATGTATTTTTGAAAATGCTGCTGTGTTTTACTTATTCAGTGTGAGGTTTTTATATTATTACAAACAAAGAACTTGGCAAAGGCATACATCATCAGATCATAAAAAAAACCATAGAACAGTTTACAAAAAGAATCTTTGAAAATGCTTTGACTTGGGCACAAGGACTTTTGCCCAGTCTGTACCAGGTGGCTGGCTGGGCTAAGTGACCTTGTGCTCAGAATATCTTGGGGTGTGAGAGAAGAAGGCCACTATCTTCCTGGGAAAACTTTCTGCTAGGAAATTTTAGACATGATCTCAAACTTGTCTGAATCTGGTTTCATACCATAAATCTCAACTTTCTTCCCTCCCCGACTCTCAGGGTCAGATGTTGTAATTAGCCTAGGTTTATTCTGGCTATAATGAAGGCTGCATAGGCCTCCTGCACATAATTCTCAGGCAAACATCTAGTGTAGCTGCAGCTGTTTTGCTACAGAAGGCTTCTAAGGTTTCTCCTGATAAGAGCAACTCCTTTTGCTCCACATCATTAAGGAATTATTTTAATGATGACTTCCCTATTTCCAGAACTGGCTATTTCTTTAAAGGCTTTAATGAATAGGGGCGCAAAACTCAAAAATGTCCTCAGCAGTCTTGTTTGTATCTGCAACTGCCTGGAATAGTCTGATCTGTTAGCAATATGCAAGGATCACAAAGAACACACAGACAAGGGAAAAGACAGACATATAGCACCAAGTACAGTCAGGTCGAGTCAGTACAAATGGCAACTCAGGTAGCATTACACCATAACTGATTGACATGGGACAGCCCAGGACACAACTCCGAGAAGTGCAGATCCTGACCCTTCCGGCAATATTTGACCATCCAGTCAGCATTTCTGCTACACTGGCGAGACAGCCATGGATGTAGCACTGTTCACTGCTAAACCATTCTGGTAGCATGGTGTTTGTATTTATTTATTTTTAAATTTTGTTGTTTTTGTTTTTGTAGCCAAGGCTTGTCTATTGCCCTGACTGGTCCTGAAAGTAGTGCTGTGGACCCAGATGGCCTCAAACTCTGAGATCCACCTGATTTTGGCTCCCAAGTGCTGGGATTAAAGGTGGGCTAACATTTCTGGGTTTTGTTTTGTTTTATTTTTATATTATTGGATGATAGTCCTGGAATGTAGGTTTTGTGCATGTCAAGTATGTATTGTTGTGCTGAGCTCCACCAGCATCTTGAATTTTGAAATTTGGCAGAGGGTATCATTCTCTTTCCCAGAATATCATGTATTTATGACACTAATATTGCCTGAGTCTTCTGAGTAATTGGATTGCAGGTGTGTGACATTCTTCCTGCCTGTTGTGTTTGCTTTGAAGTTTTAAAAAATGAATATGAGTCTTTTGTTTGTATCCTTACATATGTGCCTGATGGGCACCTGGTCCTCACAGTAGTCACAAGATGATCTCAGAAACCCTGAGCTTTGAATAATGGATAGTTGTGATTAAGCACGCCTATATGCAAGATGAGCAAGAGCTCTTTACCTGCAAGCCATCTCTCTTGCCCTATGTTAATTATTTATGATTAACATTTACATTGCTCATGTTTTCATCTGTCCATTTGTACCAGTTTAAAATTGTGGTTCTTTTGAGTAAGATGTTATTAATGTTACATGTTAGACAGGTACTTCATGTTTCTGGACGATGAGTACAGAACTGAAATGAATGCATAACTCTCTGTATGAACTTCAGTAAAAAAAAAAACTCTGAGTTCTATAGTTTTTGTTTCTTTGCTTGATCTTTGCAGGGGAAACAGAATATTAATATGTACTTCTGGCTATCCTGGAACCGACTGCCTAAATGAGGCTATCATTCAACTCAGAGGCAGACACACCTATCTCTGCCTTCTGAGTGCTGGCATGAGCCAGTACACCCAGCTTGCCCATCTTTTTTATGTAGTTGAAATTGTTCATACAATTTTTCTGATGTGTATTCAGTATGATTGATCTGCTTGCTTGTTTCTCTATGTCTGTTAATAGGCATTTCTCTAACAAGGTGATATCCTATTCAAAGGGTGTAGAAATGACAGAAGTGACCCTTCTATTCAGTTTCTTTCTAAAGTGACTTGGTGATTATGTTAGAACTTTTGTGTCATGGAATAAGTGTGGGAAGTACGAGAATTATATGACTATATTTTCAAAGAAGTATACATTTACTATGTTGTCAGTATCACTTTTCTTTTGTTCATATGTATAGGATATTTTAGAATATAGTAACCTACGGTGGGCTTTGCTGAATCCCTCCCAGAAGAGTCTCTACAAAAATGTGATGCTAGAGATCTACAGGAACCTCACTGCTATAGGTAAGACTGAATTTTCCTTCACATTTTAAAATAAAGGGGCAACTGTTTCTTGGTTATTGATGCTCTTCTGTAATTACAATGGAGATTGAGGAAGGTTGATGTGAATAAATCAGGCATAGTTCTAAGGCTCACTGAAGATAACTACTTAAATTTTGCACAATTTCCAATAATATATCATACATTTTCTGGTACTATATTTTAGGTTACAAATGGGAAGATCATAATATTGAAGAACATTTTCAAAGTTCTAGAAGATGGAAGGTAATTTTCATGTGCAAGCTAATACAAATATGCCTCAAAATAAATTTTAAGGTGTCTGGAAATTTTAAAGAAAGCAACAGTGTAAATAAGCACAGATTAAAGTGTATTGATGATTATTAAATTCTCACAAAACAATATAACTCAATGTCAAGGAGGTGAATTGTGTTTTCAAGGCATTATTTTAAGAAAGAAGACAAGGAAACAATGCCTTAACAGATATCACTGTTTGAATCATAGCTTTATAAGAGCTATGCTGTAGAATTGCCAATTCCTTCAGTTTCATAACACCCATATTACAAAAGGTATATACATTGAATAGGTAATAAGTATATGTCTAAGACCTTCTAATAAGCAAATAGTCCATAGTAAAGCTAATGTTACTCACATACTTGTCGTGATTTTGCTAAGTTTGATGAGAGAAGTAGAGTCAAGAAACAAGGGGAGGTTGTTGTGAAGAAACCTTAATCCCTATACCATATGTTCATGAGAAAGCAGAAAGTCAAACTGTGTGAATGCAATGTGGACAGCTTTTAATTTTTATTCTTGCTTTAAAAGGTATATCATATGTCACTCTGGATACAAGACATATGAACCTAGGGATATTGAAGAAGCAACATACCCTTCCCCCTCTCAGAACAATTAGAAGATATGTAATAGTCCCCACACTGAATAGATTTGTAGAATGTGATTCAAGTTTAGAAGTAATTGCTTTGCCAGCTTCATTGGAAATACATCAATAGACTTACACTGCAAAAAATTTCTATGAATACTACATGTTTAAATACTTGTTTGTCCTGGTTCACTTTGTAAATGTGAACACTATAGGAAAAATTATGAATTCTATTTTTTGTGCTAAAGTTCTGAGTTTTTCTAGTCATCTTAAATATATGAAAAAAATCTCATATATAAAAATGTTGCTATAAATGTGAGTTCTGTATTAAAGGCTCTTACTATCACAGGTATATTCACAGACGCAAAACAACCATTAATGAAGACAAACTACATGCTTATAAACAAAGTGATAAGAAAAATTCATGTATATATCCCTGTATATATCATAATCATCTTCAAAGGCATGAAAGAATCCATACTGGAGAGAAACTCTATGAATGTAATCAATGTGGTAAAACCTTTGCATGTAACAGTAGTCTCCAAAAACATAAAATAACACATGTTGGAGAGAAACCCTATGAATGTAATCAATGTGGTAAAGCCTTTGCATTTAACATTAGTTTTCTAAGGCATAAAAGAACACATACTGGAGAGAAAGCCTATGAATGTAATCAGTGTGGTAAACCCTTTGCACAGAATAGTAATCTTCTATTCCATAAAAGAACACATACTGGAGAGAAACCCTATAAATGTAATCAATGTGGTAAAGCCTTTGCATGTAATAGTAGTTTTCTAAGACATAAAAGAACACATATGCGAGAGAAACCATATGAACGTAATCAGTGTGGTAAAGCCTTTACATGTCATAGTCATCTTCTAATGCATAATAGAACACATACTGGAGAAAAACCCTATGAATGTAATCAATGTGGTAAAGTCTTTACATTTTACCCTAATCTCTGAATGCATAAAAGAATACATACTGGAGAGAAGCCTTATGAGTGTAATCAATGTGAGAAAGCCTTTGTACATCACTGTAGTCTTCAAAATCATGAGAAAAAAAATCATACTGCAGAGAAACCTTATAAATGTAGTTTTAGATAAAGTTCCATGACCTGCAGAGAAGAATGTGTATTCAGTGTTAGAGCATCATGTTCTGCAGAGGTCGATTTGATTTATGATATTTATCTCCAAAATTCCTCTGTTTATTTATTTTTTGTTCAACATGTTTGAACAATGTTAATATTTTTTTATTAATATTAAATTATAAAAGTTTCCATTTCAGCCCCTCCTCCCACCACCCTCCCACTCCCCCCACTCCCTCTCCCCCTCCCTCTCCATCCCCCAGAGCAGTCAGGGTTTCCTGCCCTGTGGGAAGCCCGAGTTCCTCCCCCCTCCCTCCAGGTCCAGGGAAGGTGAGAGTCCAAACAGACTGGAGCGCCAAAATCCAGTACATGCAGAGGAAGCAAGTCCCAGTGTCATTGTCAACGGCTTTTCAAAAAGGCTCCGGGCCAGCCACATTCAGAGAATCTGGCTGGATCATGTCCTCGTTCAGTCCCAGTCCAACAGGCCTTGGTGAACTCCCATTATATCAGTCCCCTTGTATCAGTGGGTGCTCGCATCCCTCGCAGTCCTGATTACTTTTTTTATTTTCTTCATCATTCTGTTCCTCATTTGGACTGTGGAGTGCTCAGTTCGGTGTTCCAATATGGGTCTCCATCTGTATCGCCATCCAACGTCGGATGAAGGTTTCCTGTGCCCTTGCCTTCATTGCTCACGATCTCTTTCCTTCTGCCTCTCATTTGGACCTAGGGAGCTAGGTCCAGTGTTCCAACGTGGTTCTCCGCCTCCATCTCCATCCATCGCCAGATGAGGGTTCTATGGTGACATGCAAAATATTCATCAGTATGGTTGTGGGCCAAGGCCGGTTCAGGCACCCTCTCCTCTGTCCAGAGAACAATCTGGGGATCTCTCCTTGGACCTGGGATCCCATATATAATCAAGTTTCCTATAAACCCTAAGATGACTCCCTTAGTTGAAGAACAATGTTAATATTAAAATGCTTGATAGAAGACAATATGAAAAACAGTAAATAACTCACCTGTGTATCCAAAGGAGCATTTTCATATATCTGGTAGAGATGTAGCAGTGTAGGATAATCAGCAATCAACAATATATTCCATAACTTAATGAAGTTATATATATATATATATATATATATATATATATATATATATATATTCTTTGAAGTTAAATGTGTCTTCATTTCCTCATAGTTATTCATTTGTTACTTCTTTTTTTCATATTCAAAGTTTATTAAATTATAAAAGTTTCCATTTCCGCCCCTCCTCCCAACACCCTCCCACTCCCCCCCTCCATCCTCTCCATCCCAAAGAGCAGTCAGGGTTTCCTGCCCTGTGGGAAGTTCAAGTTCCTCCCCTATCCCTCCAGGTCCAGAAAGGTGAGTATCCAAACAGACTGGATCCCAAAAATTCAGTATATGCAGAGGAAATAAGTCCCAGTGTCATTGTCAATGGCTTTTCAGAAAGACTCCGGGCCACTTCTTCTTGAAGTGTTGTATTCTAAGGGAATTGTTCACAGATACCAAATAATATAATGACAATGAGATCTATTTTTTAAAGACGTGTGTGTTTTTGCATGTGAGAGAAATAATTATGTTTTTTCTAGGCCATGACAGATATATGGAGACTGGAAGACAATTTTGTGCAGTCTAGTTTTTTTTCTCCTTCATCTAGAAATCAGAATGATGTTAACAGCCTCACAAAGAAAAGACATTTCTTATTGAGTGGTCTTGCTGATACTCAAATAAAATTATTTGAAATTTTTTATCACAGAAATGCTGTCTTTTCAGATTGTAACCATATTTTCTTCCAATGATAGAAAAAAACAGGAAAATTTGAACAGTAAATCCTATTTGTAAATGAAAATGATACACTACTATCACTGTTTTTGGAATGTGTTAGTTTATTCTGAGGACTAAACACTTTTTCATAACACTTTCTCAGAACTACAAATGAATACCAGAGTTGTCTGAACCAGTAAAGTTGGTTGCTGCTAAGCCTGATGACCTGAGTTCAATCTTTAGAAGTCCCATATTACTTCTACAAAATTTTCTCTTATTTCTGCACTTGAGCAGTTGCATATGTATACACCAACACTTACATAAATAATTGTTTAATCCAAGTGTCACTAAGATCACTTGCAAGCTGATGATTTCCTGGGTTTCATCTCTAGAACTCACATAGTAGAATTAGATAATAGATATCTGTAAGTTACTTCTCACTGCCATATTCAAATCATGGCCAAGAAACATACAAGCATAATTAAAACATTTTTTGAAAGGAGGAAATTAACAAAGCAAGAAAATCACCCAATTTGAGGACATATGAAATGACTTGCTAGTGTAGCATGAATAATAAAACCCCAGAGACAGATATTGGGGCTCAACCTGAACATCAGAGAAGGAAAGCAGCTAAGCCACTAGAAAGCTCTTGCCTCTATGAAATCTTCAGACTGAAAAAAAGTGAGTTTCTGTCTCATCCTGCCTTATATTCTTCTCTAGTGCTAGGATTAAAGGCAAGTACCACCTTCGCCTGGCCTCTAAGTCTAACTAGTATGGCTGCTGGGATTAAAGGTGTGTGCCACTACTGCCTGGCCTGTATGATTTACTAGTGTGGCTGTTTTGCATTCTGGTTATCAGGCAAGCTTTATTTATTAAAACACAAATAATATACTACTGTATTCCCCCATTTTGAGTAAAATAAAAAAGGCAATAACTAACATAAGGAAACCTACATACAATAAGTACAATATCTGTATATGATATATACAAACAATAAGTACATCAACAATGTCTATCTAGTCCATTTGCAATTGACAAATTCAGAGAAAATACTAGTACATACCGTGTTTATCTTTCTGGATCTGGGTTACCTCACTCATGATGATGTTTTCTTATTCCATCCATTTCCATGCAAATTTCAAGATGTCATTGGCTTTTTTTGCTGTTGTTGTTGTTTCCACTGATTAGTACTCCATTGTGTAAATGTGCTACATTTTCTTTATCCATTCTTTGGTTGAGGGGCATCTAGGTTGTTTACAGGTTCTGGCTACTATAAATAATGCTGTTATAAAAATAGTTGAACAAATGTCCTTGTAGTATGATTGAGCACCTTTTGGGTTTATGCTAAAAAGTGGTATGGCTAGGTCCTGAGGTAGGATGATCCTTAATTTTTTAAGAAACTACCATACTGATTTCCAGAGTGAATGTCTAAGTTTGCATTCCCACCAGCAATCATGGGGTGTTTCCCTTACTCCACATCATCTCCAGTATAAGCTATCATTGGTGGTTTTGATCTTAGCCATTCTGACTGATATAAGATGGTATCTCAGAGTTTTTTCGATTTGCATTTCCCTGATGACTGAGGATATCAAACATTTCCTTAAATGTCTTTCAACCATTTGAGATTCTTCTGTTGAGAATTTTGTTTAGTTGTGTATTCCATTTTTTAATTGTATTATTTGAAATTTTGGTGTCTAATTTCTTGAGTTCTTCAAATATTTTGGAGATGGGTCCTCTCTGATGTGGGGTTGGTGAAGATCTTTTCCCATTCAATAGGCTGGCTGCCTTTTTGTTTTCTTGACTATGTTCTTTGCCTTACAGAAGCTTCTCAGTTTCAGGAGGTCTGATTTATTTATTGATGCTCTGAGTGTCTGTGCTACTGGGGTTATATTTAGGAAGTGGTCTCCTGTGCCCATGCATTGGAACTACTTCCCACTTTCACTTCTGTGAGGTTCAATGTGGTAGGATTTATATCAAGGTCTTTAATTCATTTGGTCTTGAGTTTTGCGCATGGGGATAGATATGGATATATTTTCATTCTTCTACATGTTGACATTTAGCTATGCCAGTACCATTTGTTGATGATTCCCTCTTTTTTCCACTGTATACTTTTAGCTTCTTTATTAAAAATCAGGTATTCATAGGTGTGCGATTAGTATCCGGGTCTTCAATTCTATTCCATTGGTCAATCTGTCTATTTTTATGCCAATACCAAGCAGTTTTTATTACTGTAGCTCTATTATAGAGCTTGATGTCAGGGATGGTTATGCCTCTAGAAGTTCCTTTATTATACAGGACTGGTTTATCTAACCTAGGTGATTTGTTTTTCCACATGAAGTTAATTATTATTCTTTTGAAGTCTGTGAAGAATTGTCTGGGGATTTTGATAGGTATTGCATTGAATCTATAGGTTGCTTTTGGTAAGATTGCCATTTGTATTATGCTGATCCTACCTATCTAAGAGCTTGGGAGATCTTTCCATTTCCTGGCATCTTTTTCAATTTCTTTCTTCAAAGACTTAAAATTCTTGTCAAACAGGTCTATTGAAATAACCAGGCTAGCTAAGGATAAAACAATTACATTTATTGTAAGGGGACAAACTCTAAAAACAGGCAACAAGAAATCTAAGCACAGCAATATCCCATGGGCAAAGATGCAGAGGGAGCATGCACACAGAGGAGGTGCACACATTTTACCCTATGTCCCAGCAAAGCCATGCCTCAACTTAAATAGTTCTTAAATTTTTGTTTTTCTTCAGTCTCATATCAGGTGGCTCTTTTGACATGAGACAGAGATTTTAGATTTTACTTTAAAAGAAAACTTGGATTTAGAAAAGGGGGAGAGCCACACTCCAAACCAAAATCAGCTTTAATCTTTAGCTGTATTGTGAACTACAAAAAGACCATGTGCATTATATATCTACAGAGAACATCAGAAACAAATATTTGGGAAGATTTATGAATTTTTATTCTTTTGGAAATGTGATATACCAAAAGATCAATTTACTCTTTTTCTTGAGACTTTTTTTCCTGGATGATTTGTTCTTTTTCTTCAGCTCTCATTTTTCAGTGTCTTCAGATACCCTTATTCTCCTGAAAAGACAGAAACAAAACCCTTTCCCAACCCTAATTTTGGTGAGATTCTCTTTTGGCAAGTTATACCTGTTCAAATGAAAAGGATTTGTTAGTTTTATAGATTAGTTTAGATTAAATGGCCATACTTTTTGATAAACTATCATCTCTTCTGACTAAGAGGTGCCCTTTTTAAAAAATTCAAGCCTTTATCAATTTTGATAGTATCCATAGCTTTTTTCCTTCTTTGTAAACAAAAGAAAAACCCCTTCCCTAATGTAACACATAACCTGGTTTCCTTTCTGAGGTCAGTACATTTTTTAAATACATTGTCTAATTTATTTCTGTAGTTTTTTTCAAGTACCTAATGTCTCTCTACAGCAGTTGTTCATTTCTCATTAGCATTCAGAAAACTCAAAGTTAATAAATCATTATGCAGTCATTTCTAGGGGTATCTGTCATCCCTATCTGTTTACTTAACATACTTTAAGAGTTTGATTTAATCTTTCTATAACTGCCTAACCTGTAGGATTGGGTGATATAGCTATTATATGCTTTATATTATAATAAGCAGAAAACATTAATTTTCGTAGAAATATATACTGGACCATTGCTTGTCTTTATTTGTACAGGCACACCCATGATGGCCATAACTTCTATCAACTGTGTTATTACCAAATCAGCCTTTTCCAAACTCAAGGCAGTTGCCTATGAAAAACCTGAAGAGGTATCAATGGTGTGTAGACATTTTAATTTTCCAAATTCTACAAAATGGAACAACACATCCATCTTCCAGATTTCATTCATTTGAGTACCCTTTGGATTAATTCCTGCAGGTAGTGGTGTTTGACTGTATAAAGAATAGGACATTTCCTTATAGTTTCCTTGGCTTGTTGCCATGTTATGGAAAATAAAACCTTTCCTATAGACATGATGTTTGTTTTGAAATTCTCAGGGATTCAGCACTTTTCCAATCAATAATTGTTCAATTTCTGCATTACCTTGTGCTAGAGAACCCAGCAGACCAGTATGTGATCATTTGTGTGTTACATATATAGGATGATTCCTGTTCTTGATTGTTTCTTGTAACTGAATAAGTCATAAAGTCAATTCTGTATCATCTGTTACAAATTCATTTGTTTAAATACGCAAAACAACTCTTTCTGCATATTACAAATTGATAAGTATGTTAAGAGGTTCTTTAAAATCTCTTAGTACCATCCAGGCAGTCCATACCTTTAATTCCAGTCCTCAGAAGGTAGAGGCAGGTGGATCTCTGTGAGTTTGAGGCCAGCCAGGTCTACAAGAGCTAGTTCCAGCACAGTTCGAACTGTAACACAGAGAAACCCTGCCTCAAAAAGCAAAAACAAAAAATATCTTTTTTAATGTTTTACTCTGACAATAGAATTTATCACTGACTTTTTGGACAGAATCATAAAGACTTTGATCAGTTTATTTAAATTTTCTGATTTGTTACCTGCATTCCTGATTTGTTCGCATCATATAGAATATAGGGAATCCAGTTATTACTATGTCCCTTACAGTGTGAGGGAGGAGGGATCTGGTTAGTTCTCTTTAAGATGAATTTTCTTGCTTTTGGAATACTTGTTTATTAATCTCTCCTCAAAAGTCAATACAAGCTCTTTTCCAGGGTTTACTTCCTTCCCATAATTTGTTAATTTCTTGATTATTAAAAGGTACTATAATTTCTTCTGGGTCTATTCCTTCCTGTGAATTGATGAAGTCTCAATTTTTCTTTTAGAATTAACTCAGAGGCCTTTTCTGGTGTGGGCAGTCCTTCTATGTCTATGTGTTGCTTTTATTGCTTAATGAATAAAGCTCCTTCAACCAGTGATTTAGTAGGCTAGAACAAGGCAGGAATTCCAAGCAGATAGAGTAGGAAAGACAGTGGAGTCAGAAGAAGCCATGTAGCTGCTCAGGAGATAGACACTGGACCCCAGCTGGAACCTTGTAGGTAAACCACAAGCCCCATGGTAAAATATAAAATAATTGAAATTGGTTAATTGAAGATGTAAGAGCTATCTAGATAGACACTTAAGCTATTGGCCAAACAATATTACATTTAATATAGCTTCTGTGTAATTATTTTGGGTCTGGGTGGCAGGGAAACAGACTAGCATCCTCCACCAACACTTTTCCCCATAAGACATTAATTTTTTACTTGGTTTATATGGTAAAAAGATCCATTCTAAAGTAATATCTTCCCTCTGCATTAAAATTCCTGCAAGGTAATGTTTGGAGGGTAATATAAGCAGAATGCAGTTGCGATTTGGATCCACACAATCCACATATGATTTCTGTAAATTATCTTCAGTCAAAGTCAATTCTCTCTCTTTTTCAGCTGATACTTCTCTGTGACTAAGTCTTTCTCACCATGTAAGGTTTTGTTTAAGTTAATAAGTTCATCAGGTTTTATCCCAATAGTGGGATATGGTGTAAAATGTCTCCTAGCTATTTTTGGAAGTCTATAATTGATCTCTCCTAATCTGTACCTTTTGGGATATAATTTTTGTAAACCTATTTTATTGCCTAAATGATTAATAGAATCTCTTCTTTGTATTTTTCTCAAAACAATTTTCAATCCCTTACAACACAAAAAAATTATTTACTTTTTCAAACATTCTTTCTAAAGTATCTATATTTGAATCAGATAGCAAAATATCACCCATATAATGGTAAACTATAGATTCAGTAAATTGCTTACAT
The DNA here is from genome assembly GCF_982192425.1 of Myodes glareolus. NCBI lineage: Eukaryota > Metazoa > Chordata > Mammalia > Rodentia > Cricetidae > Myodes > Myodes glareolus. Next base: position 47,687 of record NC_142030.1, read on the forward strand.
ATCATTGCCAATGACTGACTTACAAAATATTGGCACATGGTGAGAATATTTAACATTCCCTGTGGGGGAATCTTCCATTGGTATCTCCTAGCAGGAAGAGAATTATTATAAGTAGACACTCTGATGGCAAATTTTTTTCTTTTAAAGGTATACTGAAGAAACAACTTTTTAAATCAATAACTGTAAGAGTCCATCCTTAAGGCAAAAGAATCCCAGACTGTAGAGAGCCCATTGGCAGAATTATCATATTAACAGATTTTAGTTCTGTTACCATTTTCCATTTTCCAGGTTTCTTTTTAGTCATTGCTTTTGGGATAGTTGTTGTTAATCTCTACCAAAAAAATTACTGCAAGCTGTTTGCCAGGGTTGATTTTCTTCCCATAATTTGTTATTTTCATCAGTAGTCAAAGGTACTATAATTTCTGCTGTGTCTATTCCTGCAAATTAATGAAGTTTCACTTTTCATCAAAAAAACCACATAATCCAATAAAAAATTGGGGTACAGACCTAAACAGAGAACTCTCCACAGTGGAATCTAAAATGACTGAAAGACACTTAAGTATATGCTGCTCAACATCCTCAGCCATCAGAGAAATGCAAATCAAAACAACTCTGAGATTCCATCTTACACCTGTAAGAATGTCCAAGACCAAAAACACTGAGACAACATGTGCTGGAGAGGATGAGGGGTAAAGGAAACACTTTACTACATTGGTGGTGGGAATGTAAACTGGTATAACTGCTTTGAATATCAGTATGGTAATTTCTCAGAAAATTATGAAACAACCTTCCTCAAGACCCAGCAATACCACTTTTGAGTATACACCCAAAGAATGCTCAATGATACCACAAGGACATGTGCTTAACTATGTTTATAGCAGCATTATTTGTCATAGATAGAACCTGGAAACAACCTAAATTTCCCTTTACTAAACAATGGATAAGGAATATATGGTACATTTACACAATGAAATACTATACAGTGGCAAAAAAATAGTGGCATCTTGAAATTTGCAAACAAATTGATGGTTCTAGAAAACATATTGAGTGACGTAACCCAGATCCAGAAAGACAAATATCATATTTACTCACTCATAAGTGGCTTTTACACATAAAGCAAAGAAAACCCAGCCTACAATTCACAATTCCACAGAACCTAGAGAACAAAGAGAAATCTAAGAGACATACATAAATCTAATCTACATGAAAAGTAGAAAAATACAAGATCTCCTGAGTAAATTGGAAGCATGGGAACCAAGAGAGAGGGTAGAAGCAAAGGGGAGATGAAAAAAGGGGAGTGGAGAAAATATATAGCTCAATAAAAGCAATTTAAAAAAGGAAAAAGGTGCAAAAAAATTAAAGTTTGTGATGAATTAGGAAACAGTGAGGCAGGAAATAGACTGTGGACATGATGCAGATATAATCTCAAAAATTATTTGTGCTCCTCATAAGGACCTTGGGAGCTCAGTCCAGTGCTCCAATGTGTGTCTCTGTCTCTATCTCCATCCATCGCCAGATGAGGGTTCTATGGTGATATGCAAGATATTGATAAGTGTGGCTATAGGATAGGGCCAGTTCAGGTGCCCTCTTCTCAGCTGCTCAAGGAACAATGTGGGGACATCTCCTTGAACACCTGAGAACCCCTCTAGAGTCCAGTCTCTTGCCAACCCTAAAAGGGCCCCCTTAATTAAGGTATATATTTCCCTGCTCCCATATCCAGTCTTCCTCCATCCCAACCATCCCATTCCCCCAAGCTCTCTCCATCCTCCCTTTTCACTTCTCTCTACCCATTTCCCCTTATCCACACCCCACCTGCACCCCCAAGGCTCTCAATTTTTGACTAGCAATCTTTTCTACTTCCAATATCCAGGAGGATAACTACATGTTTTTCTTTGGATTCACCTTCTAATTAGCTTCTCTAGGATCAAGAATTATAGGCTCAATGTCCTTTATTAATGTCTAGAATCCACTATTGAGTGATTACATACCATATTCATTTTTTTGGGTCTAGGTTACCTCACTCAGGATAGTGTTTTCTATTTCCATGCATATGCATGCTAAATTCAAGATGTCATTGCTTTTTACCACTGAGTAGTACTCTAATGCGTATATATTCCACACTTTCTTTATCCATTCTTCCATTGAGGGGCATCTAGGTTGTTTCCAGGTTCTGGCTATTACAAATATTGCTGCTATGAACATAGCTGAACAAATGCTTTTGCAGTATGATAAGGTATCTCTTGGGTATATTCCCAAGAGTAGAATTGCTGGATCCTGGGGTAGGCTGATCTGAATTTCCTGAGAAACTACTATACTGATTTCCTGTGGCGTGCCCCTTGACCAGCAAGGAAGAACGACCACGAAGTCGAGGATTCTTCTCAAATCACACTTTATTGGAGCCTCTTGGTTGAAGGGAGAGCGGGAAGCGAGAGAGAGTAAGAAACAAAAGAGAACAAGAAGAGAGAGAGAGAGAGAGAGAGAGAGAGAGAGAGAGAGAGAGAGAGAGATCAGGAAGAGAAAGAAAAGGCGAGAGAGAGAGAGAAAGCCAAGCGGCAGCTGCTTCTATAGGGAGGAGGGACTTGGATACTGTCCTGATTGGTGAATACCATTCTGCTGGTGTCCGGGGCCTCGGGATTGGCTAGGGACAAGGCTCAATTATGCAAATGTGGGCAAAGGGTGCTCAGCCCCAGCGGCAACATCAAAGGGATTTGTTTACCTCCAAGCTGCAGGACCACCTGTACCATCTTATAATGGCAATTTCTCCAGGTGGCTCCCTACAATTTCCAAAGTGGTTGCACAAGTTTGCATTCCCACCAGCAATGGATGAGTGTTCCACTTACTCCACATCCTCTCCAGCATAAGCTATCATTGGTGTTTTTTGTTTTTAGCCATTCTGATAGGTGTAAGATGGTATCTCAAAGTTGTTTTAATTTGCATTTCCCTGATCGCTAAGGAGGATGAGCATGACCTTAAGTGTCTTTTGGCCATTTGAACTTCTTTAGTTGAGAATTCTCTGTTCAGTTCAGAGCCCCATTTTTAAATTGGGTTAATTAACATTTTAAATTCTAGTTTCTTGAGTTCTTTATATATTTTGGAGATCAGACCTTTGTTTGGTGAGGGGTTGGTGAAGATCTTCTCCCAGTCTGTAGGTTGCCTTTTTGTCTTAATGACAGTATCCTTTGCTTTACAGAAGCTTCTCAGTTTTAGAAGGTCCCATTTATTCAATGTTGCCCTTATTGTCTGTGCTACTGGGGTTTACATAGGAAGTGGTCTCATGTGCCCATGTCTTGTAGACTACTTCCCACTTTCTCTTCTATCAGGTTCAGTGTGTTCAGATTGATATTGAGGTCTTTAATCCATTTGGACTTGAGTTTTGTGCATGGTGATAGATATGGATCTATTTTCATTCTTCTACAGGTTGACAACCAGTTCTGCCAACACCATTTATTGAAGATGCTTTCTTTCTTCCATTGTATACTTTTAGCTCCTTTGTCAAAAATCAGGTGTTCATAGTTTTGTGGGTTAATATCTGGGTCTTCTATTCGATTCCATTGGTTGACTTCTCTGTTTTTATGCCAGTACCAAGCTGTTTTCATTACTGTAGCTCTATAATAGAGTTTGAAGTCAGGGATGGTAATGCCTCCAGAAGTTCCTTTATTGTATAAGATTGTTTTGGCTATCCTGGGTTTTTTGTTTTTCCATATGAAGTTTATTATTGTACTCTCAAGGTCTGTGAAGAATTTTGTTGGGATTTTAATGGGTATTGTATTGAATTTATAGATTGCCTTTGGTAGAATTGCCATTTTTACTATGTTGATCCTACCCATCCAAGAACATGGGAGGTCTTTCCATTTTCTGGTGTCCTCTTCAATTTCTTTCTTCAATACCTTATAGTTTTTGTCAAATAGATCTTTCACTTCCTTGGTTAGAGTTACCCCAAGATACTTTATCCTATTTGTGGCTATTGTGAAAGGTGATGTTTCTCTGATTTCCCTCTCTGCTTCTCTATCCTTTGTGTATAGGAGGGCTACTGATTTTTTTTGAGTTGATCTTGTAACCTGCCACTTCACTGAAGTTATTTATCAGCTGTAGGAGTTCTTTGGTAGAGGTTTGGGTGTCTCTAATGTACACTATCATATCATCTGATTAAAAAAATTTAAGTAACCACCTGTGTCTTATCGGATCACCATGGAATAATGTTAGAATTTGACAACAATGCTACCCCCAGAAAGCTTATAAATGAATGGAAACTGAACAGTCAGCTACTGAACCACCTCTGGGTCAGGGAAGAAATAAAGAAATTAAAGTCTTTCTTGAATTCAATGAAAGTAAAGACAACATACGAAAACCAAAATCATATCATCTGCAAATAATAAAAGTTTGACTTCTTCCTTTCCTTTCGAATCCCCCTGATCTCCTTATGTTGTCTTATTGCAATTGCTAGAACTTCAAGAACTATGTTGAAGAGATATGGTGAGAGTTGACAGCCTTGTCTTGTTCCTGATTTTAGTGGCTTTGAGTTTCTCTCCATTTAATTTGATATTAGCTGTTGACTTGCTATATTTTGCTTTTATTATATTTAGGTATGATCCTTGTATCCCTAACCTCTCCAAAACCTTTATCATAAAGGGGTGTTGAATTTTGTCAAATGCTTTCTCCACATCAAATGAAATGATCATATGGTTTTTTTCTTTCAGTTTATTTATATGATGGATTACATTGATAGATTTTCTTATGTTGAACCAGTTCTGCATCTCAGGGATGAGCCTACTTGATCGTAATGAATAATTTTTTTAATGTTTTCTTGGATTCAGTTTGCCAGAATTTTACTGAGAATTTTTGCATCGATGTTCATGAGTGAGATTGGTCTGTAATTCTCTTTCTTGGTTGGTTCTTTATGTGGTTTTGGAATCAGGGTGACTGTAGCTTCATAAAAAGAGTTTGGCAATGACTCTACTGATTCTATTAAGTGAAACACATTAAGGAGTATAGGTATCAGCTCTTCTTGGAAGTTCTGATAAAATTCTGCATTAAAACCATCGGATCCTGAGCTTTTTTTGGTTGGGGGGTTTTTTTTTAATGACAGCTTCTATTTCCTCATGACTTATAGGCCTATTTAAATTGTTTACCTGGTCTTGATTCAATTTTGGTAAATGGTACTTATCTAACAACAAGTCCATTTCTTTTATATTTTCCAACTTTGTGGCATATAAGCTTTTGTAGTAAGACCTAATGATTCTCTGAATTTCCTCCGTGTCTGTTGTTATGTGCCCCTTTTCATTTCTGATCTTGTTAATTTGCATGATCTCTCTCTGCCTTTTGATTAGTTTGGATAAAGGTTTGTCAATCTTCTTGACTTTCTCAAAAAACCAGCTCTTTGTTTCATTGATTCTTTGGATTGTTTTCTGTGTTTCTATTTTTTTGATTTCAGTCCTCAGTTTGATTATTTCCAGTCTTCTACTCCTTCTGGGTGAATCTGCTTTTTTTTTTTTTACTAGAACTTTCAGCTGTGCTGTTAAGTTTCTAATGTGAGCTTTCTCCTTTTTTTTTAATGTGGGCACTTAGAGCTATGAATGCTCCTCTTAGCACTGCTTTCATTGTGTCCCATAGGTTTGTGTATGTTGCGTCTTTATTTTAATTGAATTCAAGAAAGACTTTTATTTCTTTCTTTATTTCTTCCCTGATCCAGGGGTGGTTCAGTAGTTGACTGTTCAGCTTCCATGCATTTGTAGGCTTTCTGGGGGTAGAATTATTGTTAAATTCTAACTTTATTCCATGGTGATCTGATAAGAAACAGGAGGTTATTAATATTTTTTTTGTATCTGTGGAAGTTTGCTTTGTTACCGAATATGTGGTCAATTTTTGAGAAGGTTCCGTGAGATGTTGAGAAGAAGGTATATTCTTTCCTATTTAGGTGGAATGTTCTATAGATGTCTGTTAAGTCCATTTGATTCATTACCTCTTATTTCTCTGTTAGGTTTCTGTCTGATTGACCTGTCCATTGGTGAGAGAGGAGTGTTGAAGTCTCCTACTATTAGTGTGTGTGGTTTGATATGTGCCTTGAGTTCTAGTAATGTTTCTTTTACATACGTGGGTGCTTTTTTATTACGTGCATAGATATTCAGGATTGAGACTTCCTCCTGATGAATTGTTCCTGCTATGAGTATAAAATATCCATCTCCATCTCTTCTGATTAATTTTTGTTTGAAGTCAATTTTGTTAGATATTAGTATGGCCACACCAGCTTGTTTCTTAGATCCATTTGCTTGAAAAACCTTTTCCCAACCCTTTACTCTGAGTAGATGTCTGTCTTTGTGGGTGAGGTGTGTTTCTTGTAAACAGCAAAATGTTGGATCCTGTTTTTATATCCAATCTCTTAGCCTGTGCCTTTTTATAGGTGAATTGAGTCCATTGATATTAAGTGATATGACTGACCAGTGTTTGTTAACTCTGATTATTTTTTTTTGTTAGTAGAGTTTGTGTGTTTCCCTTCTTTGAGTTGTGCTGGTGAAGGGTCGCTAGATGTGTGAGTTATTGTGGGCATTGTTGGATTCCTTGGGTTGTGATTTTCCTTCTATTACTTTCTGTAAGACTGGATTTGTGACTATGTATTGTTTAAATTTGTTTTTATCTTGGAATATTTTGTTTTCTCCATTGATAGAGAACAAAAGCTTGGCTGGGTATAGTAGTCTAGGCTTGCGTCCATGGTCTCTTAGTTTCTGCAGTACATCTATCCAGGACCTTCTGGCTTTCATGGTTTCCATAGAGAAGTCAGGTGTAATTAAGTCTGATAGGTTTACCTTTATAAGTTACTTGACCTTTTTCCTTTGCAGCTTTTAATATTCTTTCTTTATTCTGTATGTATTGTGTTTTGATTATTATATGGTGAGGGGATTTTTTTTTTTGATCCAATCTATTCGGTGTTCTGCATGCTTCTTGGACCTTCATTGGAATATCTTTCTTTAGGTTGGGAAAGTTTTCTTCTATAATTTTTTTGAATATATTTTCTGGGCCATTGAGCTGTAATTCTTCTTCTTCTTCTACCCCTATTATTCTTAGATTTGGACTTTTTATTTGTCCCAGATTTTCTGATTGTTTTGTGATGAGAATTTGTTGGATTTGGTGTTTTCTTTGACCAGTGTGTTTATTTTCTCTATGGTGTCTTCAGCATCTGAGATTCTTTCTTCTATCTCTTGTATTCTGTTGTTTAATGCTTGTCTCTGTTTTCTCTGATCATTTACGTAGATTTTCCATATCCAGCCGGCCCTCAGTTTGTGTTTTCTTCCTTGCCTCCATTTCAGTTTTCAAGTCTTAAACTGTTTCCATTATCTGTTTGATTGTTTTTTCTTGGTTTCCTAAGGTATCTTTTATGGATTTACTTATTTTTTCACACTTTTTATTATTCTTCTCATCCATTTCTTTAAGGGAGTTTTTCACCTCCTCTTTAAGGGACTCTATCACTTTCATAACATCAATTGTTTCTACTTCTTCTGGATTAGGGTATTCAAATCCTCCTGTTGTAGGCTCGCTGGGTTCTGGTGTTTTTGTGTTGCTTTTCAGATTGTTGGAGGAATTCTTGCATTGGCACCTACCAATCTCTTTCTTCAAATGGTCTCTGATGGATCTTCTGGTACAGGATCAGGTCCCCTTGTTGGCCAGGGACCTCTCAGACAAAAGCCCTACCTTGCTGCATGCAGGCTATAGAAACAAAGGAATTCCCAGCCGGTTGGACTCACCACCCTGTCCCAGAGTCCCAACTGGCTGAGCTGGGGGATCTTATGGCCCCAAAGAAGGGAGGAAGAAGGGGGGAGCTGGGGACAAGCTCGGATGTGATAAAAAGAGAGAGGCAGTAGCAGGAGAGAGAAGTCCCTACAGATTGACCCAGAAGTTTAGGGGTTTGAGGAATGTCTGTGCTCTGATTCCCGTGGTTCTGCCATGGGTCAGGAACACACTCACCCCTCTGATGGATCTTCTGTTAGAGGCTCAAGTCCCCTTGTTGGTCAGGGACCTTGCAGACAAAAGGCCTACCTTGCTGCAGGCAGGCAATTGAAACAAAGGAACTCCCACTGATTGCACTCATCACCCAGTCCCCAAAGAAGGGAGGAAGAAGGGATGGGGAGCCTGAGCACAAGCTGGGATGGGATAGGAAGAGAGAGGCAGTAGCAGGGGAGAGAAGCCCCTGCAGACTAACTTTACATTTAAATTAACCCATATTTCTTATCTACCCTCTGCAATGTGGCTCTTGGCTTGTTACCTCATTTTCTACAAGTCCTGCTTCCTCTATTTCTGGCTGGCATCTCTTCAGACTCAACCCTTCTTTCTCCAAGCATTTTCCTTGTCTCACTCTCCTGCCTAAACTTATGCTGTTCAGCTATTGACCAGTCAGCTTCTTTAGTAAACCAATCACAGCAACATATATTCAAACAGTATAAAGTAATATTACACAGCATTTACTTGTTTCATTTAATTAAAAAGGAAGGTTTTAACCTTAACATAGTAAAAATATTATAAAAACAGTTATTAAATAAGAATTACAGTTACAATATCTAGTCTGATTGCATTTGGCAATATTAGAGAAAATACTGCAATATCTATCTTTTCTTATGGATTCTAAAGTTTTACAAATGATTTACCTTTTATCATAGCTAAGGAAAACTATAGTTAGAACTTTTCAGTCTTCAACCCCATCAAAGACCTCAGAAGGGTGAAATGTTACCTAATGACAGGAGCATCAGGCTGCCTGGACATTCATCCTAAGTTCCTTTGTCACATTGGGGCATCCATCTTTGGCCTATGGGCCTAAAATATCTGACAGATGCTTCTGAGAAGCAGAGAATGTTGAAGGACTGTCCTTCTTTGTCTTGGTTAAGTTTGGCAGTCACTTTCTTTTGAGTTCTGCTGGTTCTGTTTGGATAGTATCTGTCAGAAATTGGATAGTATCTATCAGAAATTGAGGTAAGGGCAGTTTCTTTGCCCACATGGCTAGCTTTTGTCATAAAGGAAACAAATTCCATTAGGAGGTGTCTTTTTTTTTGATGCTCATCACCTTCATTAAAGTAGATCAGTGCTGTCAGTAGTGGATGTGTCTCACTGTCATGAAAAGCCTTAGATTATTAAACATATAAATACCACATTCTGTAGGTCTTTGAAGTTTGAAGACAATATATCTAAATATATCTGTGTATGACCTTGAAAACATACCTAACATGACTATAAATTTGACTAGTATAAATGCCTAACTATTAACCTGTATTTTTAATTATATGCTACAATTTTTTAAAAGATTTATTTATTTATTATGTATACCATATTTTTCCTGCATGTGTCCTTGCAGTCCAGAACAGTGTACCAGTTATCATTATTGGAGCTTGTGAGCCACCTTATGGTTGCTGGGAATTTAACTCAGGACCTCTGGAAGAGCAGTCAGTGCTCTTAACCACTGAGTCATTTTTCCAGCCCTATATATGACATTCTTAAGTGGGCTACATAAGCACACTCCCCTAAACATGAGTAGAAACATACACACAGCATAACAAAAGTAAAAATAAAATTGTATCACTAAACCAAAATCTATGCCAGTGTAAAATATTTAAGACTAGTAGCTTCTTTTTGGTTTAAAAGTAGATTCAATAATCTACCCTTTTATTTTATCATTTCTGTATCCCCCCTTTTTCTTTCCAGAACAAGATAGATCATTGATTTTTATCAAGATCCTTTGTTTTGTTTTGCTTTCTGATGATTAAAAATAACACAACCCCCATTAATTGATAATAAACATCCATAACCCATTTTGGGGGGAATGTGGACATAGTTCTCTGGACTACTTCCTGTTTTTTGTGGGTGCTGTTATCTTGGGGAAGAAACCTTGATAAAATCAGTATAATGGTTAGGTCTTGGTTGAAATAGTTTGTGAGGCTGGAGCAGCCTACTCTGATAGCATTTGGTGCAAGAAAGTTGAGGGACTGAATCCATTTTACTGCAATATAGCTTCTTCCATACTCTTTTGAGAATAACTCAAATTTTAAATGACTCCTACAGTACTAAATTCAAAGGGCTGCCAGAACTGGTTCCATCTGAAAGCTCCAGAGGAGAATTTGTTTCTTTCTTCTACCTTATAAAGGCTGCTGGCATTTGCTCTCTGGAGGCAGCAATGGTCTCTGCTCTCACTTTCTCCCTCTCTGACCTAGTACCATCTTCTTAAAAGGATCCTTGGGATTATGAAGTCTATCTTGATAGTCAGAGTTACTTCCCCATTTCAACATTCTTGATTTAGTTTAATCAGCAAAGTCTTTCCTACCAAATAAAGTATCACAGGTTCTGAAAATAGAATGTGGATGTTTTTGTTCACATGGTCTATTTCTCTCTTGGAATCTTTGAATTCTTAATTCTGGTCCCTAAACTTGGCCCTCTATATTTGTTATTTAAATATGTACTACCATCCATCTTTAAATAGGGGATTATTTCTTGATTCATTCTTTCTTTCTTCCGTATCTATTTATCTGTCTATCTATCCTTTCCTCTTCTTCATTATTAAGAAAGGAACTAAAATCCAGTGTGAATCATGTTTATTCCATTTCTGGGATCTTATTAATTGTTCACCTGTCATCAAATTTCACTTGGATGATGGCAAGACCTCCTAGCTGGTCTCCCCCATTCATTACTGCAGTGCCCTAATCTAGGTTGAATAACATTGATGTTATATTTGTGAACAAAAACTTCTGAAAAGAAATTGCAACTGCCTGTGAAAGCAAACTCCTGAAAGATATCTGTGTCTACAGAGACTGGCTGATTAGAATTTCAGAACTATAGAGAGATTGCAATATTGCAGGGCCACAGGCTAATTACCTTATCTTATTCTGGGCCTCTGAAACAGTCATTCCTTGCCTCCTGTGTCAGAACTAACATCTTGAAACAACAGATTAAACAAAACAAACAAAAATTCCAAAGTAGCAAGCAAACAATACATATTATTTTAGAATCTATTAATTTAGCAGAAAACTAGCTTCTACCAATGCAAAAGCTAAGAGTGCCATCAGATAGCAACTTGAGCCGCCAGAAAAACTTACCCAGCATTAATGTACCTCCTTCTCTGATGTACCACCAACCTATTTTAAACTTGATTTAAGACTTTCTCTGCTCTGTAAAACTGTAAAACCTTTGTGGAATTGCTTCCATGTTGGGACATGGAATTTGGGGTAACCCAAATCACTGTTCCAGGACTATGGTCACTCAAAATGACTCCAGAATAAACTCTTATTCCTTTTAAGATGAGAGCTGTTGAGTTGACATATTTATAAAATTTATCTGATTGACTCATTGCTTTAATTTTTGTTTCCGTGGCACATTACCTCTGAATTCATCACAAGGAGATAGATTCTTACTACACAGGACCTGCAACTGAAGGCTTTCCATTTAAAAGACACTTGCAGGTTAGCATTAGGCTCCACCCTTGCGAATTTCGGCGGGGTGGGGGGAGTAAGGCGGGTTATATGCATGCAAACCGAGTTCCCATAATGCCTTGCTTTCTTTGGAACTGAAAGTACTTAAAATTAGAAAACATCCTGGAACATCTGGAGATCGTCCCTGAAGCGATCTCCCAGGAGACATCCCATAGAAGTCCCACGAATGAGTAATAAAAAACACCCCGCCCAACAATGGGAAGCGGTTTTGAAAAGCTTTATTCCTGAACTCAGCGTCATTTCCCGCACCCTGGGCGTGGTTGCCTTCTCTTTGCCGCTAGATTGGGCTTGATACCGGTGTTGAAGAAAATGAAGGCTTCTCGGAGCTCAGAGCGCCCTGGCCCTGTGGGGCGCCTTGGAGCTTTCTGCTACGGCGGAGCCCAGCTGGCCATCCTGCTGCTGTTCCTTCCGCCATCAATTTTGGGTGAGCCGCAGGGAGGTGCGGGGAGGCACCGACGCGAGGTCACCGGGACCCGCGGTAAATGGGCGCAGCAGAGACTGCAGCACTGGTCTAGGTCCCTACGGTGCCCAGCGCCCCTTTCCCTTGGGTGAGTGTGGCGCTCTCAACCCAGATTGTACTCAGTCGGTAGGTCTCCCACCGGCTTGTCTGTACTTAGTGTAGAGCCATTTGTAGTGAAAGGAAGCGGTGTGGTGGTTGGGGAAGTCATGAAAATCTGCGAGACTCAATTTCTAATCTTAGAATTTAGTTGTGAGGAAAGTTAATATGCCTGTGTGTTTCCTCATATGTGAACCCGAGATATTGAGGTATTTCGTGATGTTGCTACTTAATTGGTGTTGACAAGTGTCTAACCCATGTTCTGCTGCTTAATTTACCTCTATCATGGAGCCGTTATTTATGCTTTTGTTCTGAAGGCCTAGACTAACAGGTCTAGGGACTGTTTACTTTATCTCTCGCCCCAAATCCTCTTCAACTCAGTTGAGTTCCTACTTTAAGGGAGATCCTCCCACTCCCACCCTAGATTAGGATTTGAAGAACAAGGAAGACCCTGGTTGCAATGAAATATTTGCAAGTAATAGAAACTTGAGAATTTGCATATTACACTTTAGTGATGGTTAAGCACAAAAAAAGAGGGCCCTTTTTACCCACTAGAGAAATTCTAAGTACCCTTTCTACGTCTTCAATAAGAATTTTCTCAAAGAAAGACTTCCTTGAAGACTTTTTGCATTGTTTAGACTCATTGACAGTTGAAATGGCAGTCTTAAGTGTTTTTGTTCAATTCGGTGTTTAAGGTTTTCCTCTAGACCGATTACATATATTAATTGAACCTTCTTTTCTGAGAACAGAAAAATAATAAAAACAAAATTTCTGCAAAAAATTGTGTTTGAGGGGCTGGAGAGATGGCTCAGATGTTAAGAGCACTGTCTGCTCTTTCAGAGGTCCTGAATTCAATTCCCAGCAACCACATGGTGGCTCACAACCATCTTTAATGGGATCTAGAACCCTCTTCTGGCCTGCAGACACACATGCAAACAAAAAATACTGTTTACATAATAAATAAATCTTTATAATTGAGTTTATATATTTATCTCCCTAGGTACACATAGTAACTGGTCAGGTGACAATATATGATAAAATTTAAGTTTTTAGAAATGAAGTATACCAAGAATGTTGGCAATCTTCTATCAGTGCGTAGGGATCTTTGTGACTTTGTCATCATCTGGCTGAAATGGTGCTACAGTTTTGCCATAGTTATTAAGATACTGTTATAACCCCAGGCATTATCATGTGCAAAGGAAATTTACCAAGGTTATCACAGTATCCTTCAAATGTGACTCAGGCTATGGAGTACTTTAGAGAGTTGAAAGAAGAGAATACTACTAGAATGCTTCCACTGGCCACAGCACTTTGTGATTTAAACAACATGTGGTGGAGAGCTTTACCTCAAAGATAGAATCATAGAGAAACTGGTTCTGGGGTTCCAGTCTCTGCTACTTACAGCTGAGGACCTTGAATCCAGCAAGTCAATTAACAAATGTCCACATGTGTGCCTCTGACAGCATTATCAAAATGTACGAAGCAAAAATGGGCAGACCTGTAAACAGCAATAAATGAATCTACTCTTAGAGTTGAAAGCTTCAATAACCCTCTACTAGAACTAGACAGATGGAGCAGGCAGAAAAACAGTAAGGACATAGCAGGACTCAGCAAGGCACAACAGTAGAATATACCTTCTTCCCAGGCTCATGGACCATTCACTAAAATAAACCAAAATCAGGGCCATAAAATGGTACAGTAGTTAAGTGTTACTAGAATACTGTTGGAGTTGGTGGACTCTGGCATGCCCTAAGATGCTCTTGTAGGACCGTTTCTGTTAACTGCTGCGTGAAGACAAAGAAGGGGAGTTAGAGTTTGTTTCCTGTGCTTCATAATGCATCTCCGTTTCCATGTTCTCAGATGTGTGATTTGTAGTTTATATTATCTAATGATAGACAAAATAACCTTCTTATATGTCCTGCACTGAGAAATACTCACTAAAGATGATTATAGTAAGAGTAATTTCAGAAAACAAGGTGGCTGCACTGACTACCCCTTTATTTGCCTAAGGATACACACATATGTAAGTTGTATGTGAAAGACACTCAGAGGAGGAAGTGCTGATCATATAAGAACAAATAGCAACAACAAAAATCTAGAAAGTATCAAGAATAGTAGTTGAAATACAGCCTTATATACAATCCTATTAACAAAATCTGTGATAATATTTTGTCACTTAAGTGTTAACTAATGATATTAGATCATTGTGTCTAGTAAAGTATTTAAAATGCTTATTCCAAGCCAGGCAACAGTGACACACATCTTTATTCCCAGCATTCAAAGGCTGAGGTAAGTGGATATATCTCTTGAGTTTGAGTCCAGCCTGGACTACAGAGTGTGTTTCAGGACAGCCAGGACTACACAGAGAAACCTCCTGAAAATAATAATAAAATAAAAATAATAACAAGAATAAAAAATAGTAAAAATAATAAGATTTTATTTTTATTTGTATAGCATTCCTTTAAATATTTATGCAGACCATAATTATAAATTTATTTTTTAAATTTTGTGTTCTCTATTTTAATTAATAAAATTGCTTAAGCAATGTTTCAGAATCTCTCCACTAAAGGGTAAAGTATGTAGAATAGGAGCAGAGTATAGAGTGTAGCTCAGGTTGACAACTTCTATTTCAGCAGTCATGGAAGTGGTCATGAGTTCACAGTTGTGATGGCTCAGGATGTATCAATCAGTGTCTTAAATGGAACATTTGAAAGTAGGTTACATCTTCCAGGACAAAAACAAAACAAAACAACAACAACAAAACACATAGTAAGGTAACAATGTACATGCATGGGAACAACTAAAAGTATGCAGACTCACTGTACTGTATATTGTTAGCAAGAAGTAGTGAAAGTTGTCATGTGCTGTTTACTGGCAGATAAGGGACTGCTGTTGGAAAATGACTCAGCAGTGTCTCAAAAAAATCCTATCATTTACCTGGGCATTTTTCTCCCAGGTTTTTACTTAAGAGAAATAAAAATCTGTGTCCAACAGAGACATCTACATTAGTTTTTGTAGCTGGGTGGTATTTTGTTTTGTTGTTTTTAGATTTTATTTATTTTTATTTTATCTTTATTAGTGTGTATTAGTGTTTGCTTGCATGTATGTCTGTGCACAATATGCATGTAGTGCCTACAGAGGTCAGAAGAGGGCAGCAGGTTTCCTTAGACTGGAGTCACATAAGTTTATGAGCTCTCATGTGGGTGCTGGAAATTAAACCTGAATCTTCCGGAAAATGAGAAAGAGCTCTTAACTGCTGAACCTTCTCTCCACCTCCATCATCCCTACACTGTTGGTAATCACCAGTAAATAGAAAGAACCAAAATATCCTTCAATTAAATTATGGCATATTTATTTATCTAACTGAATATTTCTCAGCAATGAAATACATATAAATTTCATTTATATGGGTAAATCTCAAAGTAATTACTTTGAAAAACTAGACCAAAGAGAAAACAAAGACTGATACTTGTATGAAAATTTCTTTTAACTGAATGCTGCACTTGGGATTGATTCCCTTGCTGGGACTAATGGGGGAGACAATTATCAGCCTTGTATTCATCCCACTTTTCAGCTAGAGAAAAGGTGAAGACAGGATATTTGAAATCACAGAAACTTTCACTCAGTGGTTTTGTTGATGTTCTTTCTATTTTCTCTGTGTTTATCACACTGGTTTTCACCGGAATTTTTTTTCCCTTAGTAGGTTTTTTTGTTTTGTTTTGTTTTCGCTGTTATACAGTATTTTCAAAGTGGTAATAACTTTGAAACTTAGAAATATATGAACTCTAATCAAGACTCTGCAAATGAGGGCTTCTTGGGACGTAGTCTGTCTGTACTCTTCATGGTACTTATTTTACAGTATATTATTTATTTGCTTATGGCAACAAAATACATCTATTGATTATAATTGGGTGCTTAGCTCTGGGCCTGGTATTTATCTATCGGAACAAAGGTTATTTGGTCTATTACCTTCACATTATCTATCTCTGATAGCTATTGAAAGAAATCCTATCTAATGTATACATGTTTAAAATAAAAAAATATAATAATAAAATATTATTGATATAACAGAGGAAAAGATAATGGTTAAAGTAAGAACAGGTAGTTTAAGTTTGATATTTTTCAGGTCTGGAAATTGGTATGTTAGCTGAGACCTGGAAGAAGAGTGGAAGCAAGAGAGAAATGAAAGGTTCCACATAGAATGTTTCAGAGATAGAGAATGAATGCATGTTTGGAGGAAACAGATGTGGAAAGTAGTAGTCTGGTAGTACTAGCAGGTAGTCAGGTTGTAGTCTAGTAGGAAGTCAGCTTGAACGTGCTGAAACATACGTGTGAAAACACAGAACAGGACACCCATAATTCAGTGGAGTGTGTGGGGACAGCCACAGCTAGTCTAATATTCGAGGAAAATTAGGAATGTGAGCTTTTTGAAGTGAATCCTCTACTTTAATAGGCAATGCAAAATTGGTCCCCAATTCTAACTCTAACCATTGTCAACAGAAAAAAATATATATGCTTTAGGAATTCTTATGTCTATTGATTTATGCTTAGGAACCATGATAAGAACTTATGAGGTATAAACCATAAATCATAGCCCAAATGTGAAATGTATTGTTCAGGAGATCTCAGAAATAATCAGTTGTAAGGTCTTCCAAGGATTTCCTGACAAAACAGGCTCATTTCCTACAAGTTTTGACAAAAATATAAACTCTTGGAAAAAATCCATATGCCCACTTTAGCTGCGTACTGTACACTGATACTATTTTCTCTTTTATATGAATAACAATTACAACTTACCAACACCACTCTGTGTGTGTGATACTAGTAAATTTTTACATAAGCTTCCTTTGATAATCCTAAGGAACCTACTAAGTAAATAATGTCATCATCTTCAAGAACATAAAGCAGAGACTCTGACATATTAAGTAATTTGCCCATGACATCAAAGCTAAGAATGGAAGGACATTCAAAAGTTCAAAGGATCAGGTCTCTCTGAATCTATTGTTTTTAATACTACGTCTTTTTAATTTCATCGTGATACTGAAACAAATTCCCCAAACTTTATGACCTTAAACAAAAGAAATGTGTTCTCTAATAGTTAATTCTGGATTCCCAAGTCTGGAAAGCTGTGTTGCTCTGTAGGCCACAGAGGAAAAACGAGTTTCCTTATTCTTTCCAGCTTCCAGATGCCCACATCTCTTGACTCATGGCTATTCCTATTCTTTAAGACCAGCAGCTATGCATCTTTAAATGTCCTTCCACCTCTTGCAAACCTCTTACCTAAGAACTATTGTGAATACATTTAGTGTTTATGCAGGAAATCCAGGGTAATCTGTAGATCTTAAAATGTTTAGTAATACCTATACAGCCACTTTACCCCAGAATGTCATCTTACATGCTCTAGGGATGAGAACATGGATATCTTTGGGAAGTAGTTACTTAGTGCATTACTTTTCTAGTCATTATGACAAAATAGCTAACATAAACAATGTAAAGGGGAATCAGCTTTTTTGAGAATTTTGGCTCATGTTTTCAGAAGGTTCAGTCCATGCTGATTGAAAAGGCATGGCAAATGGACCAGCTGGAAGACTATCTGGCTTCTTGCTTAGTAACAGAACAAGAAATAGAGAACACTGGCCTGACCCCAAAGTGGATATATCATTGAAAGTCATGCCCTTACTGTCCCACACTGTCAGACTGGCCCTGTGTCCCAACCTACCACCTCCAAAAACAGCTCCCACAGCAGGAAAGCAAGAGTGACAGTAATGGATATTTATAGACAAACGATAGCATTTAGCCTATTATGCCTTTCTAGGTAGACTTTATTGAGTTTAACTACACGAGGGAGTCCATTGCCATTAGCATCCAGTCTAGTAGCAAGTAACTGGCATTCAACAAACAGCATACTGTGTCTGTACTGAATATGATTATCAGTGATTTAAAGTACATGTTGTATTTAAATGTTTGATAGTAATAGGACAAAGGTGGGAAATTAGCATTTTCTATAATTCTTGTTGGGGAAATTATATTGTTGTTAGTAGATGTTTATATGTTGAGATCATGTTATTTTTGAAACAAAAACAAAAGTACAATAAAAGTAAGTAATAGTAATAAATATAATCACTAATCAAAACAAAATGAAAGCACAAAATCACAAAAGACAAAAACAGTAAGATGGTTGATTTAGTCTTAATCTTATTAAATATTAATAGTCAATTCCTTTTTAAAGACTGAAATTGTCACATGACCAAATGTCTGAAGCTATGGGATAAGGGAACATGAGAGCCATGGCAGACTCACAGGAGAACTTTGAAAGTATTAAGTTTGCTTTCTGTTGCTATGATAAACAGTGACCAAAAGCATCATGGGGGGATGGAGAAGGGAGATAGGTTTATTTGGCTCGCAAGTTAATAGTTCATCACCTAGGGAAGGATGCCAAGGCAGAAACTCAAGAACCTGGAAGCAGAGACTACAAAAAAATGCTACTTACTAGCTTGTTCCCCTACAACTCAAGCCCACCTGCCCAGGAATGGCATCAAACACAGTGGGCAAGGCCCTCCTAAGTCAGCCATTAATCAGGAAAATGTCTCCACAGACATGTACATAGGCAACTCTTATAAAGGCAGTTTCTCAGTTGAGGTTCCCTTTTCCCAAATAACTCTAGTTTGTGTCAAGTTGACAAAGACTTAACCAGCAAAGGAAGATTTTAAAATTTCAGTGAAAACAACAGCTATTCATATCTTCCAGGTACTATGCAGTACAAGCTACCAGTTCAGAGTAGCATCTGGCTCCAGAGATAGATTATATTAGACCAGAGCTTTGTAAATTTAGATTTCCGCAGTTGCTAGGGAAAGAGTATCACATGAAAATGGATGTGGAACAGGAAATGAAATGGGTGTTTTCAGTCTAATTCCAAAGTTTGAGAAGTTGTATAAGGCTTCAAATTTCTTTGCATAATTATGATATAGACAAGAGAACTATACTGTTTGAATATACTTATTTAATAAATGGAACTATTATATATTCTTTTATACAAAGAATGCCATTAAAATATGCTGATACTCTAAAAACATTTTAACCAAAGTTTGAAACATCTGTTATAATGACGCAAAAGTAATAGAGTAACACATTCAAAATTAATAACGGCAGGTGAATATGAAAGGATAAAAAACACCATGTCAAAACAAACCAATGTAAAGCTAGCTTGGAAATGGCATTATGATAGTATGTCTTTAAATAAGTATTATGTGTTTATATTTAAAAGTATTGATACAGGGTAGGGGAGATAGTTCAGCAGATAAAGTTCTTGTTGTACAAGGATGAGAACTGATATTCAAATCCCCAGAAACTTATGTTGATTCTGGGTGAATGTGTCAGCCCAGCTGGAATTCCAGCCTCTGAAGGTACAGACAAGGGATCCCAGGGTAATTGGCCAGCAAGATTGGCCATATCAGCAAGGTCTGGGTTTCACTGAAAGACCCTGCCTCAATGAGAAAATTTCAAGAGTTGATAGAGGATGATTTTCAACATCACCTAAGGTTTCCATGTGCACACACACATGCATATGCAACTGCAATCATACAATGTAAAACCTGCATATTTGCATACAAACCAAGCACAGACATACCACATACATGCGCATGCGCGTGCGCACACACACACACACACACACACACACACACAAATCAAATAAAACAATTGAAATACTGGATATTAAATATGCTAACCTATTTAGTTTTATTTCACAAATAAAAATATAACATGAAGCAAGATTTGTTGTGAAAATTAGAGATATTTTACTATGATAAAAGTTAATCTTTTATAAAATATAGCAATTTAAATTTGCATGCTCTAATAATACAGTATATAAAAAGGTGGGCATAATGAAAAGAAATAAACAAGTATATAATAAAATAGAATATTTGAACATGACTCTTTAGCATCTAGTAGAACAAGCAGACCCATCAAAATCAGAAAGTATATAAAATGAATTTAAGCTAGCATCCATTTTGGAGTTACCAAAGCTGACCATATGCAAAACAAGATGCAGTCTGTTTAAAAACTAACTAAAAATACAGTGTTCAAAATTTTTTGTATGCCTTACTATACCCCCCTTAAAATTTGAATTAATTAATTGAGAGTTTTGGAAGAAAATGAAGTCATAGCAAAAATGTAATATTTCCAAAGTTAAAATGATTTTTTTCCAACAGATAATTATTGATTGCTTGTTATTTCACCCTAATTGTCAATTAATTTAACTCTGCTAAGCCTTATGGGAAGATAACTGAGGCTAGAAGTTAAATAAAAACATGTATTGAAAAATACATTCACAAAATGAAACACAGTTACTATTTTTCAATTTTATTATTCTTCTCTCCTCCCTTGGCCAAAGTGTTGATCCCTTTCTGAATCCCAGAGAGGAAGATCGTGGGCCAGGAGAGCTGGTTGGTTGACTGAGACTGAGAGGAAGGATACAATGCCTGAGTCTGTTTTGGTACAGGAGAGAATCAAAAGTGAGGATGGGATGGATGAAATCTAAACACAAGTACTCTCTGACTGGTTGAACTTTGAAACTATGTTGGAGTTTTCCTTCAGCGAAAGACTATTTGTCCTACCTACATTATATTAATGTGTTACATGTGAATTATGCTACATACACATTGCTTTAAAAAAAAGAGCAGAGGTATCCATAACTCCAGTTCTAGGGGATCCAGTATTGTCTTCTGATCTCCAAAGGCACTGCATGCATGGGGTGCACATATATGCATTTCAGCACAAGAATCACAGAATAAGATGAATAAATCTTTAAAAATTATTAAAGCAGAGGCATTTTAAAGCAGAGACTTACTTATAGATGATAACTAAAATTATTTTAAAAAGTTACTATAAAAATACCCATTAAATGTACTGGAGAGATAGCTTAGAGTTTAAGGGTACTGCCTATTCTTCCAAAGGTCCTGAGGTCAATTTCCAGTAACCACATGGTGGTGCACTGCCATCTGTAATGAGATCTGGTGCCCTCTTCTGTCCTGCAGGCATACATGTAGACAGAACACTGTGTACATAATAAATACATAAATCTTTAAAAAGAATATTAAAAGAATAATTCCTTTTGCTACTATTAGAGTATTCTTTTTCTTCTTTGATCACATCTATGAAGTATATTGGAGAGAAAGAAAAGGTGAAATAAATGTTCCTCCATTAAGTGTAATGTTGCTGTGGTCTCATTCTCCAGGCCAGTGCAAAGCCCCATCATGGTTTCCATTTGCCAATCATATAACTCAAACTGATGAATCCGAGTTTCCAATGGGAACATCTTTTATGTATGAATGTTGCCCAAGATATATCAAGAGGCAGTTCTCCATCGTATGTGAACAAATCTCAGACTGGACAAGTATAACACGAGGAGCTCCTGCTTGTTGAAGTTTTCTGTCCCACCTGGAACCCCACAGCTGTTTAGCCCCAAAGAAAATCACACAGAGGTCTCCAGAAGTTATAAAGCTGATTGGCCCATGAGCTCAGGCTACTTATTAGCTCTTGTAGCTTATATTAACCCATTATTCTGATCTATGTTAGCCATGTGACTCAGTACCTTTTTCCCTGGGGCAGATCACATCCTGCTGCTTCGGTGATCTGGACAGGAGTGGGGGGAAATCAACTTCCTCCTTCCCAGAATTCTCCTGTTCTCCTTGCATCATTTCTACTTCTTGTCTGGTTTTCCTGCCTATACTTCCTGCCTGGCCAATCAGTGTTTATTTAAAACATGATTGACAGAATACAGACAATTCTTTCTCACCAGACAAGTGCTGAAAATAAGTGTATACATGACTAACTGCAGAGAAATGTGACAGAGAGTAGATACTTTGTGGCAAATAGTAGAGTCTGTTTCAAATTTGTCTGTATTTTAAAATTATGGCACATGTCATTAATAATATTATCTAAGGCATATAATATAGTACATTGACTTTTTCTTGTAAGCCATATCTTTACTCTGTGCTTCTGGCCTCTCAATTGTTGATAAATTTAGTAATAATGACCATCACAGAGCATTATTGATGAAAAATACCCTCAGGATATTTCACTTAGTGTATCCAACTTCGCACAAGTGTCACTAAGTAACTAGTGATTCCAAAGCAAAAAAAAATGTGTATTTAATAACCAAGAGATGAAAAGAATGCCTTGGTAATAAATGAAGTATTCATGGTTTTGGAAGTCACTATGTGAAAATAAGAGAAAACTTGGATGGGAGTTCTTTTGGAAAGAAGTGTCTGATGAGTTTCCTCAAAGTAGCAAAAATCTGTGAAATGTTGCAATTTTGTATGCTCTGTATACAATAAGTTACAGTCAGGTTAGAATTTCATAAACTAAGTTCTACTTTACTTGGTTCCAAAATTCTGTTTCTTTCTCACAGGTAAATCATGTGCAACTCCTAAAGATCCTCAGAATGGCATAGTTCGTGTACTCACAGACACTCAGTTTGGATCCAGTATTAATTATACTTGTAATACAGGGTGAGTTGGCAACAGCAGTACCACCTTCTATCCAGGACTCAGTAAAGACATCTAATTTGTTACTTCCTGATTTGTGTTTTGGTTGTGTTTTGATTTGTTTTGTGCTAGAGGTTGAACTCAAGGCTTTAATCATGCTACACAAGTGCTCTACAGCAAGTCCACACCATCAGAATGTTGCCTTGCCTTAAAAGGCTTGAATGTAAGTGTTTAGTTCTTGATTGAAATATACAAAAATATAACATGACTAGGTGAAAAAGATATGTTATCCCTGCTGAATAATTAAGACAGCACACATTAGCTTTCCATTACTATAATAAAATAATTGAGATAGTTAAAAGGAATAAAGGTATCTTTTAATTCATAGTTATAGAAATCTCAGTTCAGTTCATGTTCACTTAACTCTCATGGTTTGATCTAAGGTGGCATGGTCCATTACAGCAGGGACATGAAGAAAGGAAAGGCTTTGAGGCTAAGATCTCAGTATCTTCTCCAAAGGCATATAGCTGGTGACCTAACTTTGTCCCTTAAGGTCCACCTCTTAAAGATTCTACAACAGTCCAATAAGATCATAGCCTGGGAGATTAAGCCTTTAAACTATGAGCCTTTGGGGATGTTCCTAAATATGGCAACATACATAGAAAGTAAAACACTCACTGGATGGTATGGTGCAGACTAAGCACACAGACTTCTGAAATCCAGAATGGATCTTGCTAGAAGAGAAGCCTAGAGAACTCTGAGTAAGAACAGGTCTTAAAAATCACAGTTTTTATTAATGAGCTTACTAAGGTTGCTGAAAGGACTACCACAGAGTGTTTTCAAATAAGAGAAATTGCTGGAGTTCTGTTCTGAGTCTAGAGGTCCAAAATCAGGTGCTGCAGGGCCCTACTCCTTCTGATGTCTTTAGGGAAGAAAACTTTCTTGCCTCTTCCAGCTTCTAGAAGCTCCAGGTCTTTCTAAGTTTGTAGAACACAACTCTAATTTCTGTCTATCTACATAACTACTTTCTCTCTCTGTCTGTTTTTATGTATTGTTCTGTATGTATTTATATTCAATGTTTTCTCTTTATATAGTGATACCAGTTATGTTGGATTAGGATCCATTCTAAAGACCCAAATTTTAACTTGATTTCATCTGCAATTATCCTATTTCCATATGATGCGGATCAGCATATCATTTATGGGACACGATTCAACTACAGAAATCCATCTTTAAACTTGTCAGGCAAGAAGTCTTCACCAAGTATGGTGCTGCTGATGTTAGCACTCCACTTTATTCAAAGTAAAAGTGTTGCCTTAACCTTATTTTGAATGTTAGTTAAGTTATAGGACATGAGCTAAATCTGTGTTCTTAATAAGAACCAAATAAAAATGGTATTGGGGGGTTCAAAAATTTTAAAACATTTGCTTTTCAAAGAACACATAGAAGATAACACAAATAGGAAAAAAATCTAAAGCATAGAATTTGTAAAGATGTTTCCATAATATATGAGTTTCTGCAATGAAAAGACAAATAATTTTAAAACAGGCAATGTAAAGATGTTTCCATAATATATGAGTTTCTGCAATGAAAAGACAAATAATTTTAAAACAGGCAAAGGAGAGGTTGAAGAGATGGTTCAACTGTTAAGGATATAGATTACCCTGCAGAGGACCTATGCTCAGTTCCTAGCACCTCCTCTGCCTGTGATCGAGAGAACTGACTGATATACTCTCAGGCCTTCACTGGTGCTACATGTGCACACACAAACCTCACATGTACACATAATTATAAAAACAAATAAATCTTTTGCCAGCTGTGGTAGGGCATGCATTTAATTCCAGCACTCAGGAGACAGAGGCAGACTTACTTTCGTAGATTCAAGGCTAGTCTGGTTTGTCTAGTGAGTTCCAAGCCAGCTAAGTCTACATAATGACACCCTGTCTCAAAACAAAACTAAGCAAAAAACAAGCAAAGGATTAAGCATTTATCCAAAGAAAATGCACAAATGGACTATAAGGAAAAGATATTTACTACATAAAGCCATCAAAATGCAAATTATAACTACTTTGAGATACTGTCTCACCTGTGAAAATATTTCTAAAGGTAAGACAGTAGAAAGTATTGACAAAAATTGTAAAGATATAGAAGTTGCCATACATTTCTGAAGTAGATTACACACCAGTGTTTCTGAAGATTCGAACAAGCCAGCTCAGATCCCCTTAGAGTATAGTGATCCACTGAATCCACTTAGTGCTGCCTATTTGTTCATGAGTATAAGACCATCTATTGAAGCATAGGTAATTTCTCAGAAACTACATCCCTGAAGAAAAAATAACTCTCCTTTTTCCTGCTGCCATCAGTTGCTAACAGCTCCTAAGCTAGATATGAGATTTCATTAATCCATTTCCCATCTATGCTGGGATTTTGGCAGCTTAATCTTGTGCAAGTCTTATGTACACAATCACAGCTGCTGTGAGTTCATGGGTACAATGGCCCTGCCATGTCTAGAAAACACTTTTCTTAGTGGTCAATCTCTATCTCTATCTCTGGTCCTTAGAATCCTTTTGCCCTTCTCTCTATGATGATCCCCAAGCCTCGGGTACAGAATGTATAAAATAGATGTCCTATTTAAAACTGAACAGCCTGCACTGTCTTATGCTCTAGATGTTGTCCAGTGGAGTCTATGTGTATAAAGATAAGATCTTGGGATGCAGTTTATTATTATGTTTATTTAGCAGAATAATACTGTTAGTTTTTCCTCTAGGGCCTATGACCTAGCCAACCTCTGATTTTTGGTGCCATTAACAATACTGGATATGAATTCCTAATTGTGTAGCAGACCTTAAACCCAGTCAACAGTATTATTTTTAATCTTTGTGTCACTATTGCACCACAGGGTATAGCTTGCCATGTCAGTGATTATTGTAGCTTGCAAAGTTTATGGTTGAGTAAGACTGTCAATGACTTTTGACACTTGGGAGTGTACCTAGAACATTCAAGTACTATGAAAGCTAGCCAATAGGGATGAAGTTTCCAGGTTAGTACCAGCTTGATTTCTTCGTGTTCTTTGACTCAAGCATGTGGTATCTTCAGCAATAGGGTCTTACCAACAAGTTCTGAAAGGTAACCAAGAGCAATGGTAATAGCCTGTTTATATTTGAGGGACATCTATGGGAATCCATTGGTCAACAACTCAAAAAGAAGCAGCCCATACCTGACACTGTGGGCTTTTTATTTAATATCCTGTGGTATCTGTAAGAGGCATTGCCCCCAAGTAATATGGTAATGCCATTTAAACTTCTTTTATATATGTATATATTTTAAGAAACTTTTACAGTAGTAGGTTTCTACATAACTTTTTCAAAGGTTTTTAGTGTTATTATGTTGGTTAGTTTTTATCAACCTGACAAACTAGAGACACCTGTGAAGAAGGCATCTCAGGTGAGGAGTGGCTTATATTAGACTGACCTGTGGGCATGGCTGTGGGGGCATTGTCTTCATTGATGGTTGATGTCAAGGGGCCAGTCCACTATGGGTGGTGCCACCACTGGGCAGGTAGTCCTTAGTTTTATAGGAAAGCTGGCTGGAGTATAAGCAAGAGAGTGAGCCAGTAGGCAGCACTCCTCTGTGGTCTATGCTTTCCTTACTTTAGGTCCCCATTTAGTTCTTCCCATGACTTTCTTCAATGCTGGACTGTGACATGGAAATGTAAGTCAAATAAACCCTTTCTTTCTCCTTAGTTGC
Source organism: Myodes glareolus (assembly GCF_982192425.1). Lineage (NCBI taxonomy): Eukaryota > Metazoa > Chordata > Mammalia > Rodentia > Cricetidae > Myodes > Myodes glareolus. The sequence continues at coordinate 73,936 of NC_142030.1, forward strand.
TTTTGATCAGCATTCTATCACAGCAATTGAGACACAAACTAGGACAATTATCCCTCCCTACATTCTTTCCTCTACCCTACCTTCTCATTATCCACCCTATGTAACACTTCCTCTTTCATTGTTCCCCTTTCTTCCTTTATACTACCTTAGTTAAAATGTCATCAGCTTCAAAATTATTATTACTATAAGGTCTTTTATATAAGCTTTGAAGTAATCATAAAGATAACCTGTAGTAAATATACAAAGATAAAGTTATTAAATATAACTATTACCAAAGGATCATCAAATTACAAAGGAAGAAAACAAGTGAGCAGCAATGGAAATGAACTAGAAATCAATCAGAAAACAAAATAAAATAAGTGCCTTTCCTTATCTATCAATAATTTGCTTTAAAAGAAAATTAGTTATATACTTTAATAAAAAAGTAACCAAGTGACCGAATAAATAAATCAATATGCAACTACCTACAAAAAAACTCAAGATATAGCTTTAAAGACACATAATAAATGCAAATGAAGGGAAAAATATTCCACGAAAATGGCATATTGTGGGAACTCCTTCAGTTAATAGTAGCCTTTAAGATACCAGCCCACTTTGGGCATGATCTAATATACTATAAGTACAGACGAAAAGCATGTGAGACCTCTTTTTTTTCTGCTGGATTTGGTTCCAATTCCCAGTGTACACAGAGGACTGTGGATCACTACCCTTACTGTGAGTTTATCCCCAAATAGATGAACTTTTGTTAAACTCCATTCCAGGCTATTGTGAAACTCTACAATGGCAAGTGGAATAAATCAAGGTGACCATTAGACAAACTAAGTGAAAAACTATCAAAATAGGCAATGTCATGGATGTATATCTTTTCCTTGGATAAAGTAAACAAACAGCTATTCACACAGGTAAAGAGGACAATCAATGACAGATCAAAGAAAAGATTCTATTCAAGTCCAGCTTGATGAATCAATGAATTTATCAGTATTACTTGCAGAAGAATAGTTGTCTCAAAGGCAACTTCATTACCAAAAAGTTCTACCCTCAGCATGGACAACTCATGAAAAGCTACACTATTGAAGTATTCTACCTCCCAGTCAATCTCCTGCCACCTCTAAATCCTAGTATCCCTCATGACTATATGTAGTTGAGGCAGGAGGGAGTAGCACCTGTAATCTCAGGTAAGGGTTTTGTGACCCTTCTAAAGACATGCTAATATTCTCATCACCATTACTACAGACCTAGCTGTGAACTTTATTTTCTGCTTATTTCTGCAGGCCACGGTCTCTTATAGGTTACAACAATTAATTCTACTTCATGTTGGTGATGATCGTGTTAAGGTCAGAGGAACTAGATGCACTATAGCTGTATAATGGTAAAAAGGTCAGTTGACTGACAATTATAAATACATATTCACACCAGAGCACATGAACATGTAAAGCAAATATTAACAGAACTGAAGGCTGAAATAGACAGCAGTGCTGTAATAGTACAGGACTTAAATACTCCACTATCAACAATAGATTATTCATCAAAAAAACTCAGTAAGAAAGGAGCAGATAGAAATAAAACGATCCATCAAATAACAGAAGAATCTCTTTTCTTCTCAAGTCTACATAAACCATTTTGTAAAATATGTAAAATATTAGACCACTGTCATGAGTGGACTATATCAGAAACAGATTAATGTGTTTCTGTCTCTTGATAATATCAGAACTTATTAGCAACAAATTCACAAGGTATATATCATGGTTTCAGTGACAATAACTTGCTAGATAATACTGCTTTTTTGGTGACCCTCATGAAGGTGAATATAAAATTTTCTTTATAATAATCCAATTACTGATATTAACTTTCAGGTTATGCATTACATACTCACATATGTCTCTCTGTGTATGTGTTAGCTGTGATGAAATAACCTGGCCAAAGCTGTGTGGGAGAATTGTCTGTATTCTGTCAATCATATTTTTTTAAGTAAATTTTATTAAATTATAAAAGTTTCCATTTCCGCCCCCCCTCCCAACACCCTCCCACTCCCCCCACTCCCCCTCCTCCTCCCTCTTCGTCCCCCAGGGCAGTCAGGGTTTCCTGCCCTGTGGGAAGTTCCAGTTCCTTCCCCCTCCCTCCAGGTCCAGGAAGGTGAGTGTCCAAACAGACTGGATCCCCAAAATCCAGTATATGTAGAGGAAACAGGTCCCAGTGTCATAGTCAATGGCTTTTCAGAAAGACTTCGGGCCAGCCACAGTCAGAGACTCCGGCCAAATTCCGAGAATCTGGTTAGATCACGTCCTCGTTCAGTCCCAGTCCAACTGGCCTTGGTAAACTCTCATCAGATCCGTTCTCTTGTATCAGTGGGTGATAGCATCCCTCGCAGTACTGATTTCGTTTTTCATGTTCTTCCTCCTTCTGCTCCTCATTTGGACCTCGGGGGGCTCAGTCCGGTGCTCCAATGTGGGTCTCCGACTGTATCGCCGTCCTTCGCCAGATGAAGGATCTATGGTGATAAGCAAAATATACATCAGTATGGTCATGGGCCACAGCCGATTCAGGCACCCTCTCCTCTGTCCAGAGAGCAATCTGGGGGATCTCTCCTTGGACCTGGGATCCCATATATAATCAAGTCTCCTGTAAACCCTAAAATGGCTCCCTTAGTTGAAATATATTCTTCCCTGATCCCATATTCATCCTTCCTCCCCTCCCCCCATCCCCGGCCACCAAGCTTTCCCCGTTCCTCCCCTACTCCCTTCTCTCTAACCCTCTCCCCTTCCATCGACCCTCCCACCACCCCATGCACCCGAGGTTACCTGGGACTCTTGTCTATTTCCTACCTCCTGGTGGATAGCTAAATAATCTTCATCAGGTTCATCTTCTTATTTAGCTTCTCTAGGATCACGAATAATAGGCTCAAAGACCTTTAATTATGGTTAGAATCCACTTATAAGTGAATACATACCGTGTTCCTCTTTTTGGGTCTGGCTTACCTCACTCAGTAAAGCGTTTTCTATTTCCATCCATTTGCATGCAAAATTCAAGATGTCATTGTTTTTTACCACTGAGTAAAACTCTAATGTGTATATGTTCCACACCTTTTTTAACCATTCTTCTATTGAGGGGCACCTAGGCTGTTTCCAGGTTCTGGCTATTACAAATAGTGCTGCTATGAACATAATAGAACAAATGCTTTTGTAGTATGTTAGGGAATCTTTAGGGTATATTCCCAAGAGTGGTATTGCTGGGTCCTGAGGGAGGTTGACTCCCAGTTTCCTGAGAAACCACCACACTGATTTCCACAGTGGCTGCACGAGTTTGCATTCCCACCAACAATGGATGAGTGTTCCCCTCACCCCACATCCTCTCCAGCATAGGCTATCATTGGTGTTTTTGACTTTAGCTATTCTGACAGGTGTAAGATGGTATCTCAAAGTGGTTTTGATTTGCATTTCCCTGATCGCTAAGGAGGTTGAGCATGACCTTAAGTGTCTTCTGGCCATTCGAAGTTCATCTGTTGTGAATTCTCTGTTAAGTTCAGTACCCCATTTTTTAATTGGGTTAATTAGAGTTTTAGTGCCTAGTTTCTTGAGTTCTTTGTATATTTTGGAGATCAGACCTTTGTCTGATGAGGGGTTGGTGAAGATCTTCTCCCAGTCAGAAGGCAGCCTTTTTGTCCTACTGACAGTGTCCTTTGCTTTACAGAAGCTTCCCAGTTTCAGTAGATCCCATTTATTCATTGTTTCTCTTATTGTCTGTGCTGCTGGGGTCCTACTTAGGAAGAGGCCTCCTGTGCCTAAATCTTGTAGACTACTTCCCACTTTCTCTTCTATCAGGTTCAAAGTGGACGGATTAATGTTGATGTCTTTAATCCATTTGGACTTGATTTTTGTGCATGGTGATAGATATGGATCTACTTTCATTTTTTTACAGGTTGACATCCAGTTATGCCAGCACCATTTGTTAAAGATGCTTTCCTTCTTCCATTGTATACCTTTAGCTCCCTTGTCGAAAATTAGGTGTTCATAAGTTTGTGGGTTAATATCTGGGTCTTCTATTCGATTCCATAGGTCGACTTCTCTGTTCTTATGCCAATACCAAGCTGTTTTCAATACTGTAGCTCTATAATAGAGTTTGAAGTCAGGGAAGGTAATGCCTCCAGAAGTTCTTTTATTGTATAAGATTGTTTTGGCTATCCTGGGTTTTTTGTTTTGCCATATAAACTTGATTATTGTTCTCTCAAGGTCTGTGAAGAAGTTTGATGGGATTTTGATGGGGATTGCATTGAATCTATAGATTGCTTTTGGTAGAATTGCCATTTTTACTATGTTGATTCTCCCAATCCAAGAGCAGGGGAGGTCTTTCCATTTTCTGGTATCCTCCTCAATTTCTTTCTTCAAAGACTTAAAGTTTTTGTCAAATAGGTCTTTCACTTCCTTGGTTAGAGTAACCCCAAGATATTTTATGCTATTTGTGGCTATCATGAAAGGTGATGCTTCTCTGATTTCCCTCTCTGCTTCTTTATCCTTTGTGTATAGGAGGGCCACTGATTTTTTGGAGTTGATCTTGTATCCTGCCACATTACTAAAGGTGTTTATCAACTGTAGGAGTTCTTTGGTAGAGTTTTTGGGGTCACTTATGTAAACTATAATATCGTCAGCAAATAACGAAAGTTTAACTTCATCCTTTCCAATACGAATCCCCTTGATCTCCTTATGTTGTCTTATTGCTATTGCTAGAACTTCAAGCACTATATTGAAGAGGTATGGAGAGAGTGGACAGCCTTGTCGCGTTCCTGATTTTAGTGGAAAGGCTTTGAGTTTCTCTCCATTCAGTTTGATGTTAGCTGTCGGCTTGCTGTATATTGCTTTTATTATATTTAGGTATGATCCTTGTATCCCCAGTCTCTCCAACACCTTTATCATAAATGGGTGTTGAATTTTGTCAAATGCTTTTTCAGCATCTAGTGAGATGATCATATGGTTTTTTTCTTTCAGTTTATTTATATGATGGATTACATTGATAGATTTGCGTATGTTGAACCAGCCCTGCATCTCTGGAATGAAGCCAACTTGATCATAATGGATAATTTTTCTAATGTGCTCTTGGATTCGGTTTGCCAGTATTTTATTGAGAATTTTCGCGTCGATGTTCATGAGTGAGATTGGCCTGTAATTCTCTTTCTTGGTTGTGTCTTTGTGTTGTTTTGGTATTATGGTAACTGTAGCTTCATAAAAGGAGTTAGGCAGTGACTCTTCTGTTTCTATATTGTGGAATACGTTAAGGAGTATAGGTATTAGCTCTTCCTGGAAGTTCTGGTAGAATTCTGCATTGAAACCATCTGGTCCTGGGCTTTTTTTGGTAGGGAGATTTTTGATAACAGCTTCTAATTCTTCGCGACTAACAGGTCTATTTAGATTGTTCACCTGTTCTTGGTTAAACTTTGGTATATGGTACTTATCTAAAAAAATGTCCATTTCTTTTACATTTTCCAACTTTGTGGCATATAAACTTTCATAGTAAGATCTAATGATTCTCTGAATTTCCTCTGTGTCTGTGGTTATGTCCCCCTTTTCATTTCTGATCTTATTAATTTGCATGTTCTCTCTCTGCCGTTTGATTAACTTGGATAGGGGTTTGTCAATCTTGTTGATTTTCTCCAAGAACCAGCTTTTTGATTCATTGATTCTTTGGATTGTTTTCTCTGTTTCTATTTTGTTGATTTCAGCCCTCAGTTTGATTATTTCCAGTCTTCTACTCCTCCTCGGTGAATCAGCTTCTTTTTTTTCTAGAGCTTTCAAGTGTGCTGTTAAGTCTCCAATGTGTGCTTTCTCCGATTTCTTTAATTGGGCACTTAGTGCTATGAACTTTCCTCTTAGCACTGCTTTCATAGTGTCCCATAGGTTTGAGTATGTTGTGTCTTTGTTTTCATTAAATTCAAGGAAGAGTTTAATTTCTTTCTTTATTTCTTCCTTGACCCAGGGGTGATTTAGTAGTTGACAGTTCAGTTTCCATGAGTTTGTTGGCTTCCTGGGGGGAGCATTGTTGTTGAATTCTAATTTTAGTCCATGGTGATCTGACAAGACACAGGTAGTTACTAATATTTTTTTGTATCTGTGGAAGTTTGCTTTGTTACCGAGTATGTGGTCAATTTTCGAGAAGGTTCCATGAGCTGCAGAGAAAAAGGTATATTCTTTCCTATTTGGGTGGAGTGTTCTATAGATGTCTGTTAAGTCCATTTGATTCAATACCTCCAATAGGTCTCTCAATTCTCTGTTTGGTTTCTGTCTGATTGACCTGTCCATTGGTGAGAGAGGAGTGTTGAAGTCTCCTACTATTAGTGTGTGTGGTTTGATGACCGCCTTGAGTTCTAGAAGAGTTTCTTTTACATATGTGGGTGCCTTTATATTAGGAGCATAGATATTCAGGATTGAGACTTCCTCCTGATGAATTGTTCCAGTTATGAGTATGAAATGTCCATCTCCATTTCTTCTGATTGATTTTAGTTTGAAGTCGATTTTGTTAGATATTAGAATGGCCACACCCGCTTGTTTCTTAGGTCCATTTGCTTGGAAAACCTTTTCCCAACCCTTTACTCTGAGTAAGTGTCTGTCTTTGTGGTTGAGGTGTGTTTCTTGTAAACAGCAGAATGTTGGATCCTGTTTTCGTATCCAATCTCTAAGTCTGTGCCTCTTTATAGGTGAATTGAGTCCATTGATATTAAGTGATATTAATGACCAGTGGTTGTTGACTCCGGTCATTTTTTTTTTTTTAGGTAGTAGAGTGTATGTGTTTTTCTTCTTTGATTTGTGCTTGTGAATGGTCGCTAGATGTTCAAGTTATTGTAGGTCGTGTTGGGAATGTTGGATTCCTTCGGTAGTGATTTTCCTTCTAATATTCTCTGTAAGGCTGGATTAGTAGCTACGTATTGTTTAAATTTGTTTTTATCCTGGAATATTTTGTTTTCTCCATTGATAGTGAACAATAGCTTGGCTGGGTATAGTAGTCTGGGTTTGCATCCATGGTCTCTTAGTTTCTGCAGTACCTCTATCCAGGATCTTCTGGCTTTCATGGTTTCCATAGAGAAATCCGGTGTAAGCCTGATAGGTTTACCTTTATAAGTTACTTGACCTTTTTCCTTTGCAGCTCTTAAAATTTTTTCTTTAATATTTATGTTTTGTGTTTTGATTATTATATGGCGCGGGGATGTTTTTTTCTGATCCAGTCTATTCGGTGTTCTGTATGCTTCTTGAACCTTCATAGGAATATCGTTCTTTAGGTTGGGAAAGTTTTCTTCTATAATTTTGTTGAATATATTTTCTGGGCCTTTGATCTGCAGTTCTTCTCCTTCTTCAATCCCTATTATTCTTAGATTTTTTTTTTATTGTGTCCCAGATTTCCTGAATGTTTTGTGAAGAGAATTTGTTGGATTTGCCGTTTTCTCTGACCAGAGCATTTATTTTCTCTGTGGTATCTTCAGAATCTGAGATTCGTTCTTCTATCTCTTGTATTCTATTGGTTATGCTTGATTCTGTAGTCTCCGCTCGTTTGCCTAGGTTTTCCATATCCAGCCGGTTCTCGTTTTGTGTTTTCTTCATTGCCTCCATTTCAGTTTTCAATTCTTGGACTGTTTCCTTTACTTGTTTGATTGTTTTTTCTTGGTTTCTCAGGGTATCACTCACGGATTTACTTATTTCTTCAAACTTTTTGTTATATTTCTCATCCATTTCTATACTCATTTCTTCAAACTTTTTGTTATACTTCTCGACCAGTTCCTTAAGGGAGTTATTCATATCCTGTTTAAGGGACTCTATTGCTTTCATAATGGCACTTTTTTCCACTTCATCTGGGTTAGAGTGTTCAAATCCTTCTGTTGTAGGGTCGTTGGGATCTGATATTTTCATGTTGTTTTTCATGTTGTTGGAGGAGGTCTTGCCTTGGCGTCTGCCCATCTCTTCGATCAAATGCTCTCTATTGGAACTTCTGGTATCGGGTCAGGTTCCCTTGTTGGGCAGGGAGTTCACTGATAGAATGCCTACCTTTCCCCAGGCAGGGTATTGAAGCACAGGCACTCCCTCTTTCCGGGATGCCCCTACAGAGCAGGCCCAGTGTGCAAGGCAGCTGAACTGGGGAAATTTTATGGCCTCAGTGGGAGGGGAGAAATATAGAAATTTGTACCTGGATGGAAGCTGGGATGGCAGGCGGGAGAGCCTAGCAGGGTGGAAACAGCACTGCAGGCTGACCTGGGATTCTATGGGGTCGGGGAAAGTCCTAGCTCCTCCTCGCCGGGCCCCTGCCGCGGGCCCGAATCAACTCACCACTCCGAAGGCCCTCTGGATGGAAGCTGGGATGGCTGGCGGGGAAGCTAGCAGGGTGGAGCCAGCAGAGCAGGCTGACCTGGGAGTCTATGGGGTTGGGGAAAGTCCTAGCTCCCCCTCGCTGGGCCCCTGCCGCGGGCCCGAATCAACTCACCACTCCGAAGGCCCTCTGGATGGAAGCTGGGATGGCTGGCGGGGAAGCTAGCAGGGTGGAGCCAGCAGAGCAGGCTGACCTGGGAGTCTATGGGGTCGGGGAAAGCCCTAGCTCCTCCTCGCCGGGCCCCTGCCGCAGGCCCGAATCAACTCACCACTCCGAAGGCCCTCTGGATGGAAGCTGGGATGGCTGGCGGGGAAGCTAGCAGGGTGGAGCCAGCAGAGCAGGCTGACCTGGGAGTCTATGGGGTCGGGGAAAGCCCTAGCTCCTCCTCGCCGGGCCCCTGCCGCAGGCCCGAATCAACTCACCACTCCGAAGGCCCTCTGGATTGAAGCTGGGATGGCTGGCGGGAAGCTAGCAGGGTGGAGCCAGCAGAGCTGGCTGACCTGGGAGTCTATGGGGTCGGGGAAAGTCCTAGCTCCCCCTCGCCGGGCCCTTGCCGCGGGCCCGAATCAACTCACCACTCCGAAGGCCCTCTGGATCTGTCAATCATATTTTGAATAAACGCTGATTAGCCAGGCAGGAAGTATAGGCGGGTCTACCAGACAGGTAGTAGAGGCGAGGCAATGAGAACAGGCATATTCTAGGAAGGATGAAGCCCACTTCTTCCAGTCCTGCCTAGACCACCAAAGAAGAAGGATGTGACCTGCACCATTGAGAAAGATACAGAGCCATGTAGCTAACTTAGATAAGAATAATGGGTTAATATAAGTTATAAGAGCTAATATGAAGCCTGAGCTAATGGGCCAATCAGTCTATAATTAATGCAGACTCTCTGTGTGATTTTCTCTGGGACTAAACGGCTGGGGGATCGGGCGAGACAGAACCCCCAACAAGCTGGCTCTCATACTACATAAACAACATTGGGAGGAAAGGGTCTATTTTGTTTATGCTTCCATATCACTGTTCATATTGAGGCAAGTTAAAACAGGAACTCTAAAAGAGTAGGAATCTGAAAGTAGGAGCTGATTCAGAGGCAATGTAGGAGTGCTGCTTAATGATTTCCTTACAGTTTCAGAGGTTAGTCCTTTCATAGTGGGAAGCATGGCTCTGGAGCAATAACTGGGAGTTAGTTACATTCTGATCTCTGGGGGGTGGGCGACAGGGAGAGGGAGAGAGATCCTGGGCCTCAGTGTGGTCTTTTGAAAGCTCAACACCCATCCCCAGTAACATGTTTCCTCCAGTAAGACCACATCTCCTAATCCTTTTAATCCTTCTCAAATAGTGCTGCTTCCTGATGACCAAGCATTCAAATATATGAGCTTGTGGGGTACATTCTTATTTAAACCACCATTGTGTGTGTGTGTGTGTGTGTGTGTGTGTGTGTGTGTGTGTGTGCACGCATGCACGCACCTGTGCATGTTATACCACAAAAAGTTAGAGAGGAGTTTCAAAGAAAAACCATACCTGGAAAACCAGATACCACAATCTTTGCATTGATAAATCCTGAGCCAGACTGTGAGAAAGAAGTTGAAGAAACTGTGATGGCTGTGAGTTAGCATTGCAGGTACATGTTCGAGAGCAAAGCTATATAGTTGAATGTAGCTGAAGAGGCAAAAGATAAATTCTTAGATAAATTCCATTTACTTACTACAACCTTCCAACGAAGTAAGCCTTAGGACCTATTGGCTTCACCACTGAATTCTAATTTATTTTATGAGGCCAGTACTATGCTAATTCCAAAGCCAGACACGACAACAGAAGGAAATTGCTGAGCAATATCCTTAATAAGCATGTTATAAACATTCTCTACAAATTACTAGCAGACAGACAGAATTTATAAGTGCTTACACTGGGGCAAATGAGATAAAGCTTCAATATCCATGTAAAAAGCTAGCCATGGCTCCATGTGCCTGTAATTCCAGCACTGAGAGAATGAGAGAGAGGCACATCCTAAGAGTTTGGTGGCCAGACAACCTAGCAAAAAGAGTGAGTTTTCAGCCCAGTGAGAGATTTTTTTTTTCTCAAGGCAGTGGTCTAAGAGTCATAGAGGAAGATGCCTGGCATCTTGCTCTGAGTTCCTTGTGCACAAATACAAGCACACTATGTAGCACAATTAATAAAAACCCAGAGTCAGAAATTGGAGTTCAATTTGAAGGTCAGAAAAGCAAAACAATCAGTCACTGGCTCTTACTTCTACCTCAGTCCAAAATGGCGATTCTGCCTCCAGAAATCTCAGAATGAGACTGTAAGTGAGGCATGCACCACTATTGCCCGGTTTCTGTGGCAAACTAGTGTGGCTACTGGGATTAAAGGTGTGTGCCACGACTGTTTGATTAGTAAAGCTGATCATTGTGGTTGTTTTACTCTCTGAACTTCGGCAGGCTTTGTTTATTAAAATACAAATAAATATCACCTCAGCACTATTACACAGACCCCATGTACACTCATACAACATACCACTGTCATACATCATGATTAAGTGGGATTTATCCCTGAAATGAAAACTTGACAATGTACAAATAAAATGTAATATATCACACTGACAGAATGAGGTGTAAAAACATAGCCATTACCAGAAGAAAAGACATTTGAAAGAATTCAAATTTTCTGTTGTTAGAAAAGCTCTTTAAAAAGTTAGTCATAAAAGGATTGAGATTCTGCATTTATTTTCCACATATAACAAGCCTACAACTAACATTGTTCTCAGTGGTGAAAGGCAGTCTTTTCTGTAAGATTAGGAGCACAAAAGCATTTTTTTCATTCTCAAAGGAAAGGTTCCCCTGTCCTATCTCTATAAAACTATTCACTTCTCTCTATGAATCTCCCTGATTTTGGACTTACTTGAATATCCATCAGTAGTTAAGTGGTTAAGTGAATGGTGGTACATTCATGCCATGAATTCTAACTTATAACAGAAAGAATTGCTTGATAAACCTCCAGTAATTATGCAGAATAGAAAGCTAATCATATATGGTTACATTCTATATGATTCTTTATATAACTTTTTGAAAAATATATAATTATAGAAGTAGTCACCAGCAATATGAATATGCTAGGAAAATCGGGACTGGGAAGATGAAAAGTGAGTGTCACAGTAACTAGACAGAACAAGAAATCTTGTGTCTATTTTATCACCTTGTGTCTATTTTCTATCACCTTTACTTTCTTTCTGTGGTAGAAAATACACAAGCTTACATGAAAAATTGTATCCTCCTTCCCCCTGGTTCCTGGTGGCACATGACTTTTCCCCAGCATTCAGATCTCTGAGTTCAATGCCAGCCTGGACTACAGAGTGAGTTCCAGGACAGTCAAAAAGAAACACAGAGAAATCCTGTCTCAAACAAAGAAACAAAAAGTAAAGAAAAAAGAAAGAGAAAAAACAAAACAAAACAAAAAAAGCTTCACAGAGGAAAAGCAGCATGTGAAATTTAAAGCACAAACCTTTACAGTTGTACTTCTCAAAATGACATGTTTTCTTTATAAATCTAACGTAATAGTTATAAGAGTTAGGTTGCTGTGAAATAAGTGTCAGGATTTGTTTTAATTTTATGACATACTAGACAACTTACAGCATATTAATTGAGTATTTCTGACTTTAATCAAGTATTGCTGTTTTTGTTCAACTTTGCTCAGATTTGAGTTCCTAGGTTCTACATCAATGAATCTTGCTAATAAGACATATCCTTATCTAGGCTTTCACATTACTGCTTTCAAGGTATATGTTAATTCATTCATATTCGTATAATAAACACATACACATGACATTTCTTTTGTCCTCAAGAAGCTTGTAATATCTTTAAAAATAAGATTTGTAGGAAACAACTATAATTTATTGTAGATTGCATGATAACATAATAAAAAGAAAAATCTCATTTAGTTAGGAAGGCATTAAGAAGAAAATCAAAAAGTCCAAAGAAGGATGTAAGATTTCAGAACTCATGGTCTTTGACAAGAAAAGAAAAAATGTCCTGAAGCTTTCAAGGTAGTAATCTCTGGGAAGCAGCAATTTAAGCAGGCAATTACTTATGAATTTATTAACATTCTTTATTCTGTGTATAGATACCACCTCATTGGTTCCTCCACTGCTGTGTGCATAAGCTCAGATAACGGTCTCATTTGGGATAATGAGACACCTATTTGTGAGAGTAAGTTGAAATTTTTATTTCTATCATCTTTACTTATGTACTTTAAATTTTCTCTGGAATTATACAACTTTTGCAGATCTAAGATTGAATCCAGGGCCCCACGCCTGTTAGGAAGTACTCTATCAAAGATGGAAACCTAAAACCCTATAAGGGATTTTAAAATTTGTTATTAAAATTCCTCTTGTGTAATCTGTTCTTCAAGAAAATGAAGATGTTCTGGCTAGCTTTGTCTCAACTTGACATAAGCTAGAGTCATACTGAGAATAGGAATTCTTGGTTGAGAAAATGCCTCCATAAACCTGTAAGGCATTTTCTTAATTAGTGATCTATGTGGGAGAGCCTAGTCCATGGTGGGTGGTGTCAGTCCTGGGCTAGTGGTCCTTGGTTCTATAAAAAAGCTGGCTGAGCAAGCCATGAGGAATGTAACCTTCCATGGCCTCTGCATCACCTTGTGCCTTCAGGTTTCTTCTTAATTAGAGTTCCTGCCTTTGTTTCTCTGAGTAGAATGTGTTTTAAAATGTAAGCCAAATAAACTCTTTCCTCCTGAAGTTGCTTTTGGTCATGTTTTTTTCATCACAGCAATAGTAACCCTAAGACAGAAGACAACTACAACATTCTTGAACTACCACATTCTTTAAGTTCTCCTTGGTCCTGGGATGTTCCTTTTCTAACTGTAGAATGTATAAATGTAAAAAGTCTTCCAATCTTATTTTTAACTCAGTTAACTTTAAGTTATGTGGTGTGGGAGAATTGTCTGTATTCTGTCAATCATGTATTTTAATATAACGTTGATTGGCCAGGCAGGAAGTATAGGTGGGTCAACCAGGCAGAAAGTAAAGCAGGGCAATGAGAATAGGAGAAGGCTAGGGAGGAGGAAGCTCCCTTAGCCATTCCTGCCCAGACCACCAAAGAAGCAACATGTGAGCTGACAGCTGGAAAAGGTACTGAGCCACATGGCTAACACAGACAAGAATTATGGGTTACCGTAAGATGTAAAGTTAGTTAATAAGAAGACTGAGCTAACAGGCCAATCAGTTTATAATCTTATGGAGTCCTGTGTGTGATTTTGATTGGAGCTTGCTGGCTTTGGGGTAGTGGGTGGGACAGATACCCCAACAAGCCAGCCCTCATGCTACAGTTATGTTTTTCAATCTCTAATAAAACTATCATCCTGCTTGGCCAATTAATAAAATTTTTGTCCATATTTTTCAAGGTTAGTGAAGCTGTAGGCTACACTTTCACATATTGTAAAGTTTCTGTCCTGCCCAGACCTACAGCCATTCAGTCTCAAAGAAATACACAGAGGTTTATAACAATTATAAACTGTTTGGCCTATTAGCCCAGGCTTATTATTAACTAGCTCTTACAACTTAAATTAACCCATAATTCTTGTCTGTGTTTAGCCACGTGGTATGGTACCTTTTATCAATGCAACATTCTCATCTTGTTTCCTCTGCATCTGGGTAGTGATTTCATCTGGCCTTTCCTTTTCCCAGAATTCTCCTAGTCTGGTTGCCCCACCTGTACTTTCTGCCTGGCTACTGACCAATCAGTATTTTATTAAAGCAATACAACTAACAAATTTTTACAGTGTACAAAAGTATTATCCTACAGCAACATATGGAACATTTAAACATATACATTTTATGTAAAAAAGAATCAAATTTCAAACTGCATGTATGGTAAAATCTCATATTAAAACACAGTATAGCTAGTTAACTTAAGCCCACTAAATAGCTCTAAGTCCCTGGGGGAAAGCTAGAGGAAACTTTAGTATATTTGATAGTAGGCTATGTCCTGCAGAAGATCATTTCCTGTTTATGTGAGTTTTTCTAGACCTATAAACCAATTCAATCTCTTTTACAATAATTCGCTGTAGATTTTCGTCCACCAGACCGAGATCTCATCTCACAAATAAGTCATATAACATTGTCCATAGTTACATGATGATGATCTTGATAGTCAGATCATTCTGTTGTTTCCATAGCATAATACTAATGATCAAAATGTCTTAAATGATTTTAATTTTTATTGATACTAACTCTTCATGTTTGTGGAGTGACTGTTCAAACCTTGTGTGCATTATTGTAACATGAAGGGGCCTGCTTGTTGGGGTATCTGTCCCGCCCAGTACCCCACAACCGGCAAGCCCCAAAGAAATCACATACAGGACTCCATAAGATTATAAACTGATTGGCCCATTAGGTCAGGCTTCTTATCAGCCCTTGTAACTTATATTGATCCATTATTATTATTATCTATGTTATGTACCATGAGGGGGCCCTGCTTGTTTGTGTTTTCTGTCCTGCTTGGTTCCCCCAGCCTGCAGGCCCCAGAGAAAATCAACCACACAGAGATTTCTGTAAGTTATAATGCTGATTGGCCCATTAGGTCAGGCTTCTTACTGGCTAACATCTCACATCAGACCATTTTTCTGATCTATGTTAGCCATGTGACTCAGTACCTTTTTCCCTGGGGCAGATCACATCCTGCTGTTTTGGTGATCTGGACAGGAGTGGGAGGAATCAACTACCTCCTCCCCAGAATTCTCCTGCTCTTCTTGCATCATTTCCACTTCCTGTCTGTTTTTCCTGCCTATACCTCCTGCCAGGCCAATTAGTGTTTATTTAAAACATGATTGACAGAATACAGACAATTGTCCCACACCAATGTTAGCCATTTGGCTTGGTACCTTTTCAGCTGTCAGCTCACATGTTGCTTCTTCAGTGGTCTGGGCAGGAATGGTGGAGGGAGCTTCCTGCTTCCCAGAATTTTCCTGTTCTCATTGCATCACCTCTACTTTCTGTCTGGTTTTCCCACCTATACTTCCTGCCTGGCCAATCAGCATTTATTTAAAACATGATTGATAGATTATAGACAATTTTCCTGCACCACATTATTTACTGGTTTATTTACTTATAGAAATTCTTGTACATAATTTCATATTTTCCAATAAATAAAACAAGTATGTTTTCTTTTAGTCTATGCCCAGTCTTTTTTTTCTTTTTAAAAATGGAAGTTCTTCATTTTAATATTGTTAACTTTCTAATATTCTCCTTCTAGTTACTGATTTTTCTGTTCAAGAAATCTTTGTGTATTATGATGACATTTTTTCCATCTTATGCTCTAAAAACTTTGTTGTTAATATAATTTTTAAAGTTTTCCTTTCAATTAACAACAGATTTGCAAATTAATAGACAAGAAGAAAAATCTGAAAGCTGATATAAACTCTGTAATATGATCAAAGAGCTTTTTCAAATGGAGAGATCAATTGTATTTGTAATTTCATGTGTTTATAAGAAAAAAGTAAAAAAAGTTTATAGGAAAAAGTAGGTGAACACGTTATATGCACCTAAATAACAACATTTTAAACCTCATCTACAAGTCAATAAATATTAAATGCTTTCAATGAACATTTATACTCATTTATAATGAGTGTAAATATCTTCAATTCAGTGATTCATTGGATTTCCCCAATTTATATAAACTTTAATCTGTTTTTTTGGCCAGGAATTCCTTGTGAAGCACCCCCAGCCATTACCAATGGAGAGTTCCGTGCTCCTGCAGAAGATTTTTATTATGGAATGGTGGTCATCTATCACTGCCAAACTGGTTATAGAGGGAAAAAGCTCTTTAATCTGGTGGGTGAGCCATTCTTACACTGTACCAGCAATGATGGTGAAGTTGGAGTCTGGAGTGGCCCTCCTCCTCAGTGCGTTGAACTTGGCAAATGTACACCTCCCCATGTTGAAAATGCAGTCATGGTGTCTGAAAGCAAAAGCTTGTTTTCCTTAAGAGATACTGTGGAGTTTAGATGTCAGCCTGGCTTTATCATGGAAGGAATCAGCAGTATACAGTGTCAAGACCTAAACAAATGGGAGCCAAAATTACCAAGCTGCTTCAAGGGTGAGTCTAATCAGTGCTTGGGAAGCCTGCATTCCATGGGGTGTGGAGGACCAGATAAGGGTTGGTTCTGGAAGAGGGTGTATGGTGAACAGGTTGGATGAATAAATTTTCTTGGCAGGGAATGTGAAATCAAGAAGGGTCATGTGTTGTGAGTGTTTGTGCCCCTTCACAACACATCCATTCAAATTGAGAATGAGATAAATAGGAACAAGGAATGTGATCCATTCTGGGAATTCTCATGCACAGAAGTTCTTTTCATGTATTGCCATCTCCAGCCCTCAAAAGTTATTCATATGCATAATATTTACCAATATAAATGAGTGATCCGTGGCTAGTCATATTAAATGCATGCATATTTAATTCCTAAAATGAAGCAATGGGGTAGTTATTATTTCTTTCATATTGAGGCTTAGGGGTTAGATAATTTTCCAAGATGATATAGATACTAACTTGCAGAGCAAAAATTAAAATCCAAGTCTTTCCATCTGGCAGATACTCCCAAGGAATGAAGACTTTCCTGTAGGTGATAATGGGTTATAAAGATATTAGACGAACAGGAAGAATAAAAGGAAAACAATGTTGCCAAAGATCAGGGAACTACTGTTACTACAGGAATAGAGCTGACACAGCTGGCCCTACCCTGGTTGACACTGTCAACCTCTGTCAAGGCTGACACAGCCAGACCCTGCTACTACTTCCAGGATAGAGCCAATCCTTGCTGTCATTAGTGTTGCTGACTGCTGGTCACTTGAAAGATCATCAAGTCTGCCTCAACTGATGCTGTCCCTGGATGCATAAAGGTGTCTACACATCTCTTGTCCTTTAGTTTGATATATATGTCCTCCAAGTGGCAGAACTTAATTAGAGCCCCTAAAGCAGTGGTTTTCTGTCTATGTGTTAGGACCCATTTGGCAAACCTTATCTCCAAAAATATTTACATTTTGATTCAGTAAAAGTAACAAAATTACAGTTATGAAGTAGCAACAAAAAGAAATTTTCTGGGTGGAGGTCACCAGAACATGAGGAACTGGTATTCAAGGATCACAGCTTTAGGATGGTTGAAAACCACTGTCCTAGAGCAAAGAAGTTGTAGTGTTCATGTTTTTACCTATAACAATCAAAAGGCAATATATAGTATGAAACTAAGAATCAATAGAAATTTAACCAGCCTATTCTTTAACTATCACAGCTCATGTATTAGTCAAGGGAAACTCTTGAAAAACGAGCCCTCAAAGCAATTATTATAACATAAAAAATATTTGGAAATCCTTAAGAAAGTCATTTTTCTAGACCAATATTCTAAAGTTCAAGGCTAGCCTGGCCAACAGAGCTAGTTCAACAGCCAAAGCTACACAAAGAAACCCTGTCTTGAAAAACAAAACAGAAAAGAAATTGGGAATGTTTTAACCTTAGTGTACATCTTAGAGAAAAAACAATAAACAAGCTTTATCAGATATAGTCACAGTGTCTGCTATAGCACTATGAACAGGCTATACGTTAGAGTCCTGTGGCTCCACATGTGCAGGTCTCTGGACTGTCATCTGCTTTGATATTCATGGCTTGTGTTTTTATTTTTCACACACTGCTATTATTTCTGTTTGACTCTTTTTCTCCAGTGAAATCCTGTGGTCCTTTCCTGGACCAGCTTCCTAATGGGAATGTACTATTTCCACTAAATCTTCAAATTGGGGCTAAAGTGTCCTTCGTTTGTAATAAAGGGTAAGTGTAAGCAGGCCCAGTCTGTCTGAGGTTTCCGAAGTATGGGAAGGTTGGTGTGGGGAAGACAGCTTCTGATATTGTTTATAGGAAAAACTGGTGACTTGTGGAATTCATAAAAGGAGATATGAAGGAAAAACTGGGACGTTTATTAAATGACAGATTCAAAAACAAGTGTATCTACTGGTTTTAAATATATAGGTAATGCACTAAGTGAAAAAACTCATTTCCTACATAGAAAATAATGCTAGTAATTTTGAGGGAAATTATATGTTACAAAAGCATATACAAATAACAATGTATTTAGCAATGTTTTAGGAAAAATAATGCTTTATTAATAGAATTTATAAGAGAAACAAAAAATATGGTGCAGTGTTTTAAAGCCCAGTCATGTGTCATTAGACCAGCAACAGGCTGTGGACTCTGATATGGGAGCATAGCATCCAATGTTATTATTTTAGGTGAGGTCATAAACATTCTTCACAGCAGACATGCCTCTGTCAAACTGCCAATCCTCAACAACAAAGAACTTGCTCTCCAGCACTTCACAGAATCCTTGGCAACACCAAGTACCAGGACCAAATAAGACTTAGAAGGACATAAGAGTTTAAACATCCTTTGAGAATTTTGGATGGCTTTATACAAAAGTTGGCTCCTTTCCTCTTTCCATTTTTCTCTCCAGTCCCAGTGCTTTAAAAGGAAAGACCAAGAAACAGAAACAAAAACAAACAAAAGAAGACCTGTACTTAAAAGACGCCTGCTTCTCTGAATTACTGAGAAAATAAGTGTAACTTATTCTTCAGTGGGCCAACATGCTGTAGTGAGCTTCCTAGACAATAATAGCAGAAACAGACATAAGAACAGTCTCTATTTCCTACCAGTTAACTCAGCTTTCCCAGTGCCCGAGTTGGCAAGGAGTTGCGTTAGCAGTCTGTGTTTGCAGCTGTGACAGTGAACAGTACTGGATTCCTTTGAGCATGATCAGTGCTGAGTAAGGGTCCAGGGTCTGGCTGTGCCCTGACTGCTTTCTTTAGTTTACGCTAGGACTTCTTTATAAGACAAGTCTCTTTGCCTTGCAATTCTGTTTTACACACCTGTTGGAAGCTGTGGTAGTTAAGTGACTTAGCATCTACACACCCTTTCCACCTCCTGGTTCCATTTCCTTAAAATCCTCAGATGCTTTTTTGACTAGACCTGGAAAATGAGTATTACTCTGGCCAAATCATTTTACAATACACTACCATTTTCTTCCTTAGGTTTAAATTAAAAGGCAATTCTGCTAGTTACTGTATTCTGGCCGGAAGGGACAGTATTTGGAATAGCAGTGTTCCTATGTGTGAACGTGAGTATATACAGCAATACTTTAATGTAGTTGCTCTCCCTAACTTCTTGTATTTTAACCCATAATCCTCCTTTTCAGTATTTCTTCTATATGCTAGTCCAACTTACTGACAGAAGTTGATTACTTTAATAAAATTTTGTTTTTGTTTTCTCCTTGCTTTGGAAACTCTTTGATTAGCTTCCATCATTCTGAATTTTGTGTTGATGTGTGATATTTCCTGTGTAATTTGCTACTAGGACAAGAAAGACTTTGACAAGTTTCTCTTCTCTTTCCTCCCCTTCTTGCTTCCTTGTGTTTCTCTTTTATGTTCTGCCATCAATATGCAATCACTTATTCATATTTATTTGGTAATATGCATATATAAAACAAATGTCCACTTAATCAATTATTGAGCAAAAATTATGTGCTTTATTTTCACCTGCACTGGAATTATAATGCTGATCAAGATGAGCTAATTTTCTGACTCCATATTATATGTACTTAAGTAGGAAGATGAACAAGAAACAAATTAAATACTATGGAGTTAATACATGAGATAATAGGTAATAGATCAGAGGAAATGAGAATGAGGAGAATTAGGTAAACCACATCAGACTGAATAGGCAAGGTAACATTCATAAAGTCTACATGTCAGCATATAAAATATGCTGAAATATTAAGAAATAATATTAAAAAGAAAAGCTCTTGTACAAAATCACTGCTTATTTCTCCTGCTTGTTACTTGTTCTATAAAAATTTTCCAAAGTTTTGCCAACACTTTTAAAATATTTATTTTATGTGTATGGGTGTTTTGCCCGCATGTATGTCTGTGCATTGTGTGTATGCCTGTTGCCATAGAGGCCAGAAAAGGGTATCAGATTCACTAAGGTTGGAGTCACAGATGGTTTTAAGCCACTGCGTGAGTGTTGGGAATATAACCCAGGTCCCGTGGAAGAGTAGTCAGAGCTCATAACCATGGATCTGTTTTTCCAGTCCCAGTGGGTTTTGTTTTTAACAGTAAATTTTAAGTCTCTTATAGGCCATAGACGTGCACTTCATAAGTTGCCTGCTTCTCTGAAATACTTGGAAAAGCATGACTTTTCTTCTTTTTCTTTCTATTGCTTTCCTAATTTTTTGTACTCATTTTGTGTGTAATTTCCCTCCTCGCCGTGAGACTGGAGTCTGTCTTGTGGCCGATTTTCATGCTTGCTTAACTCAGATAGCCTAAGGTGTTTTCTTTTTCATTCATTCTCCCCCCTTTGCATCTCCATCTTCTTCCATGCAGCTGCTGACATTTACAGCTTGCATGTTCTAGATTTTTTTTAAGTCTAAAAAAATTGTCCTCAAGCTTTAAAAAAATGAATAAATCAACCAGTCTTTAGTAGCTAGAAATCTACTTGAGCATCTTATGATGCTTTTCACAACATACCATATTTGTACATATATATGTATATGAGTGTGTGTGTGTGTGTGTGTGTGTGTGTGTGTGTGTGTGTGAGATCTTTGCTACCCAGGAAGCTTTCCATGGAAGCAGTATGACGAATGGCTCTTTTGCCATCATGCACTAAAACTCTGACATATTTCCTGTTTTTTTCTACTCACTGTGAAACTACTGTAATAATGAGACTGATGGTTGACAGCAGTGAGTCATTAAGGAAAGATCTCATTCCTTTAAGATGTTTAGTATACATGGAATGCATTTTAGAAATATGCCTAAGAATGTTAGCTCCTCTGAGGATAAAGATCTGCCAGCACTCTTCTCTACTGTTTCCCCCAGTTGCTGGTAAAGGCTGAAACAAGGATGACTCCTAGCAATAGTGGATACTTAACCTACTGGCCATCTCCTATGATCAGATTGTTGACTACCCCAGTTGTCACCAGAGAGCCTTCATCCAGTAACTGATGGGAACAGATGCAGAGATCCACAGACAAACATTAGGTTGAGCTTGGGGAATCCTGCTGAAGAGACAGAAGAACGATTGTAGGGTGCAGAGGGGTCAAGGTCATCACAAGAAAACCCACAGAAACAAGTGACCTGACTCAGGAATTCACAGAGTCTGAGCCAACAACCAGGGAGCCTGTATGAGTTAGACCAACCTAGGTTCTCTACAAATATGTGTCAGTTGTTTAGCTGGGTTTACTGCAACTCCTAATAATAAGAGCAGGGCTGTCTCTAATGCTTTGGCTGCCTCTTAGGAACCTATTCCTCATACTGGATTGCCTTGCCCAGCCTGATTACAAGGAGAGGTGCTTAGTAAGTCTTACCGCAATTTGATATGCCATGCTTTGTTGATACTCATGTGAGGCTTGCTCCTTTCTGAACAGAAATGGAGGAGAAGTCAGGGGCCAGGCAGGAGGGGAGACACATAGGAAGACTACAGAGGCAGCTTTACTGGTCACTGTGTCTTAGATCTAATGAACAGCAGTGTTCCTGTGTGTGGATGTGAGTAGAAAGAATACCTTAACCATGCAGCCTGGATTGCACTCCTGATTTTCTTTCCCAGTGTGTGTTTCTCTCATAGAATTACCTGTTGCCTACAGATCTTTACTAAATATTTGTTGGAAGAATTTCAAGAAAAACCTTATAAGTAGGTGTTTGTGGCTTATCAGCATGTGGTATGTTGATGTTGAATTTTATGGGGAATATGTAGGAAGAAACTAGGTGATATAAGTCCATGAAATTATACCTATTTGTTGTATTTATTAGTTTCGTCATTGGGAGTTGATCTCTCTTAAATTGTCATGCCCTTTTATCCTCACATTAATGTATTTATTAGACCTATTGTCTACTCTGTGGCATTTGCTGACAAAGGCTTCTGTGTCAGGACTTTGTATGTATGGAAAGAGCAACAAATAGGTTAGAGTCATCCATATTTTCATGAAGTAAGTTTTCCAGTTGGGAAACAAATAAAGAACAGGAAAATAAATATTTTTTTAAAAAAATCATAGTATATAGCTAGCATGATAGTGAAGTGTGATAAAGAAAATAAAAGTTTATATAAGAATTTATTATGGTAAATGAAGTGGGAGTAGTAAGTCAATCTTTAACATGACGGAGTACCCTTTATTTCCAAACCATATGCTTACAAAAAACACCAAGGATTCAGAAATTTGTAAATAGATTAAAGTACATGTTTTCTATCTAAAACATTACTTGTCTATCTTACTTATATGTCCTAAAGCAAAGCAAGCCAGTTTTTAAATTTTTAATTTTCCTTTTGATTAGAAAATGTCCATTTCAAGTAAGATTTATCAAAACACATTGCTAGATACCTATTTGTATGTTTTATGGCAATAATTTATAGGAATATCCAATCCATAAGAAATTGTGGTATTGAACCAGTGCACTGACACATAAGACTGGCAGTAAATATATCAGCTGTGAATTACTACAGTGAGATAAAATTTGTTTGTTTTTGGTTTTTAAACAAAATCTCATGCTCTAGAATCATCTGATCTGGCACAAAAACATCTTTGTAGTTATCTGATGACACCATAGTATATTTGTTTGATATTGATAATGGCCTTGAATCACCAAGAAACATTTGCTTTGCTACAGTCCATGTTTCAGACAGGTTTCCCTAGAATTTAGTGCTTGTGTGACCAAAGCTTCACCTATCCTCAAACGTGTTGTAAATGGGACTCTTACTATCCCTGGTGTAAGGTAGGCAACTGATAGTTGCTTTCAAAAAAGAAAAGAAAAAAAAACCTATTTCCAAATCTGTTAAAAAAAATTAGCTTCCTAGGTGATCTATGACTACTGTTTTCTGGGCTTTTAGAACAAACTCTAGATTTGGTTAGCTCAGTTCCATCTTAGAAAAAACCTTACAGATCCAAAAGTACTAATGTCCCACTCACGGGTACTATCATCATATTAGTTGTTTTTGTTGAAATTAATAGAACCTAAAGTTTTTATCTCTTTCTTGGAAATTTTTGTCCATATTCTCCAGCTGTCATCAGTGGGAAGCATACAGTTACTGTTCTGGGAGCTGTCTTTCTTTTCTTTGCTTGCCTTCTCTCTCTCTCTCTCTCTCTCTCTCTCTCTCTCTCTCTCTCTCTCTTTCTCTCTCTCTTTCTCTCTCTCTCCCTCTCTCTCCTTTGATACTATTAGTAAAATTCATTTTGTCTTAACCAGTAAAGCACACTTTGCACCAGTGTGTTTCCATCTGTCATAGTAGCGAAATCACCTGGATTGTTGCAAAAAAGATATTCCTGAGCTCCATTCCAGGACTCAGATTCTGTTTTGAGAAGGGTCAGAAAGCTACTTTTAACAAATTAATCAAAATATTCTAATATAGGAAAACCATACCTACTAGATGCCACTTTACCTTGTTGACACCTATGGAGAGAAACATATTTTGGGCAAATCTTAGTTACAACAGAAAAGGAAACTTTACTTGAAGTTTGAAGAAGGTATTGATGGCTGGACAGAAAAAGAAAGCAATTTCAAGGATGAGTTAAATGCAATGAAGGAAATTAAATAGAAAGATGATATTTAAAATTAGAATTGCAAGTTACTAACTTCTTGGTTCTTTATACAAAAACAGACCAGAAGTATTCACTTACTCCAGAGAAAAAAATGTCAGCATATATTCTCCACTTAGAAGAATTTCATGTTAAGTCTCTAAGATGAGAACATATACTGGTTCCATGGAGCCAGGGCTAAAACATAGTTGTCCTAACTTTTGATCTTTCTAAATATTACCAACTACAGAGCTGATAATCAGAAGTGCCCCATCTTACTGTATACAAGAAATGGAAGTCAGAAAAAAATTAAATCATAAGTTTGGAGGGGTGGTAATAATTTTGTTATTGAAAATATGCCCCATTTTGTAGATGACAAAGTTTGGGGTTGCAGATGTTTTTATAATAGTAGTTTCATTTCAATTAACAACAAAATACATTTTTTTGTGATTTTTCTTATTGCAGGAGTGACATGTATCATCCCAGAGTATATGAGTGGAATCTGTGAGGAGCTGAAAATGAAAAAATATTACTATGAAGATAATGTAACCTTGGAATGTAAGGATGGGTATACTCTAGATGGCAGTTCTCAGAGCCAGTGCCAGTTAGATGCCACCTGGGATCCTCCTCTGGCCAACTGTGTATATCGTAAGTACAAGATACAGGGGTTGGAACCCCTACCCAGCATGGTCACTCGCTGACTGACCAGTCACCTGTCTATTCTGGTGCCCACTATGATGAGATGTTACATTGTGTAGAGGTTAGGGAGCTAAGAATGTGCTGTCTTAAAATACAAGATAGAATATTAGTAAAAATTGCTTGAAGTATGAATCTACAATAGAAAAAGCACAAAAAGCACGTACACACAGAGAGACACATACCCACACAGAAAACCCATAAAACCACAACATCAGAAACCATAATATATAAGCAAAAGTCCAGTAACGTTAAAACAAACAAACAAAAAAAACCTTCAATACCACTGAGTTCATTTTGAGTTGACCACGTGCTATCCAGCACAGAGGTGGAGACAAAAGGGGCCAAATATCTACCAACTAGAAGGTCCTTGAAGTCAGATTCCAGGGTAAACTCCTCGTGAATTACGCTGCACCACTTGTGTACTTCTCTGGATTGAGATCTAGACTAAAGCAGCCTTCTTTGGGCTCTCATTCCTCTCGATACATCTCGTCTCAAACCTTGAAATCTTACTTCTTTGAGGGGAGAAGAGACAAATTAGAGCATAGAAGGAAAAAAAATAAAGAAGAAAAAACAGTATTTGTCCCTATGTCTTAGGATAAATTGCACAAGATACCAGCCATTAGTCTTCCTAAAAAGGAAATTAGAAAGTACATTGTAGAGATGCTACAGCCTTAGAACAGCTCACTGTAGGAAATTTTGAGAGTAATTAAAATAGAATAGTTACCTTTGAGTACCAATACCAGAGCATGAATGTCCTGGTGGTCTTAGGTCTACCATATCACCAACTCAGTGGCCTGTTAGTAAGATCACAGCTACATCCTCCTTAGGCAAGAGCGAATCTTGTTACAACCCATGCAAGCTTGTCTTGATTTCAAGACAAGTAAGTTCACCTTCAGAGAAGGTGTGAAAACTCAGAGAAGATTTCATTGGAATTCTCAGTGAGGCTCAAAGTGTGGCAGGTAAAGCGTGTCCCAAAGTCCATTCTCATTAGGCCCCAGAATCCCTTTCTTTGGTGCAACTGCTTTTCTAGAATCCATTTTTTCTTTGTTTTTTAGAGGTTTTTTTTTGTTTTGTTTTGCCCACCTATCTCTCAAAAGCACAAGTATCCTGCTGTCTTCTCACTTTATAGATCTTCCTAGTTCACAAGTCCTGTGTCATTTCTGAGGTAAAAGACATTTATCCAGTTCAATATAACATGACCCTGCGACTGAAGCAGGTAGTGCAGAAAATATCTTAGAATACAGGATTTTGAGAATAGGTATAAATATTATTTTTACTCTGGTATATAAATATGTAGAAACTTTCACATCATTAGACAGGAGAAAAAATAGCCAAAAAAAACCAACAAGGTAAATTTCTCCCATTATATTAACAGTGAAAAGGGTTTTAGGCAAATGGTGTTTAACAAACAAGAATGTAATGATATTGTTGTATATTGAAAGTGCTATTGAGTACTTGGAAAAACTTTTACAAAAACAAAAAACAGGAAAGAGACCTGTATAAGTTAATGAAGTAATGTATGAAAATACAAATTTTCTTAACAGTTTAAAAGCAAAAACTTGTAGCAACTGAAATACATAAGTTACTGAGCACAGTATTATGTCTATAGGATAGGTTGTATTTGCTGCCTCTATATTAATTTGCACTTCAGCTCACTGTGTAAAGACTTTAGATGTGTGGGAAATGTATGCAATGAAAATGTGCCAAAACATTTTTGAGTGATATTTTTCTTTTATATTGCTTTATAAATTTTCTTCTGTAGTAATATTATTTTTATAATAAAAAGATTAAAGAAATTTTCAGTGAGTAAAAATAATAAAATGAGATTGTAGGAGTGATACCAAAGGCGTTTTATATTAGAAAAGTAATAACTGACTCCTGTAACATGAGGGGGCCGGCTTGTTGGGGTTTCTGTCCCGCCCGGTACCCCACAGCCGGCAAATCCCAAAGAGAAATCACACACAGGACTCCATGAGGTTATAAACTGATTGGCCCATTAGGTCAGGCTACCTATTAGCTCTTATAACTTATGCTACTCCATTATTCTGATCTATGTTAGCCACGTGGCTTGGTACCTTTTTCAGCTGTCAGCTTACGTGTTGCCTCTTCGGTGGTCTGCGCAGGAATGCCAGAGGAACCTCCCTGCTTCCCAGAATTCTCCTGTTCTCATTGCATCACCTCTACTTCCTGTCTGGTTTTCCCACCTATACTGCCTGCCTGGCCAATCAGCGTTTTATTAAAATATGATTGACAGAATACAGACAATTCTCCCGCATCAGACTCCTAGATTAAAATCAGAATGAACCATACTAGCAAAAGCAGCTGTGTAGCCATATGTGCCAGTAACATTTCTGTGGCTTTGTTTCTCTTTCAGACTCAAACAGTGCTCTCATGGTAAGTCCTGTGATAGGTTTGCTTGAATAGTAAGTATCTACTTATAATAAGTGATATGTAAAAAGAAGTCAAAATAGCTTTTAAGTTCAATGAAAATGTGAATTTATGGCAGCAGTTCTCAACCTGTGGGTCATGATCCCATTTCACAGGGTCACTTAAGAGCATCGAAAACATAGACGTTTGCATCATGATTCATAGCAGTAGCAAAATTACAGTTACATGAAATAGCAATGAAAATAATTTTATGGTTATTTAATACATGAGAAACTGTATTAAGGGGTCACAGCATTAGGAAGGGTGAGAAACACTGGTTTAGGGTGTCATGACATTGACATCCTCATGCACATTGAGGGACCTTATCTTTGAATCATTTGAGTGAGTAAACATTCTTCACTGTCAACGATTCTTTATTTTAATGTTGCAGGAGAGACAACTCCCTCTTTGCTCTGTACCAGAAATATGTTTCTGGGTAGTCATCCTGATAATTTGTATTGTTAAAATCATAAAACCATGATCTGAGTGAATCTTGTGTCTGGAGATAGAAGGATATTGTCTTCACCTTTATTTCTGTTGCTATGATAAGATACTATGACAAAAACAACTTAGAGGAGAAAGGAGCTTTCATTTTTAGCTAACAATTCCAGCATATCGTCCATTATTACGGGGAAGTCTGGGTGGCAGGAACTTTAAGCAGCTGCTCACATCCACGGTCAAGAACTTTTCTCCATCTTTGTAGAGCTCCTGTTCCCTTGCCTGAGAATGATGCCTTAATACATTTAACTTTTGGCCTGCCCGTAGGCCAACCCGAGCTGGATAATTGCTCACTGAGACAATCTTCTCAAGTGGATCTAAACTGTATCAAGTTGACCACCCCTGGCCCAAGGTTACTCTTTCTCTCTCTCTCTCTCTCTCTCTCTCTCTCTCTCTCTCTCTCTCTCTTTCTTTTTCTCTCCCTCTCTCTCCTTTGCTACTATTAGTAAAATTCATTTTGTCTTAACCAGTAAAGCACACTTTGCACCAGTGTGTTTCCATCTGTCATAGTAGCGAAATCACCTGGATTGTTGCAAAAAAGATATTCCTGAGCTCCATTCTAGGACTCGGATTCTGTTTTGAGAAGGGTCAGAAAGCTACTTTTAACAAATTAATCAAAATATTCTAATATAGGAAAACCACATCTAGTAGATGCCACTTTACCTTGTTGACACCTATAGAGAGAAACATATTTTGGGCATATCTTAGACAATTACAACAGAAAAGGAATCTTTACTAGAAGTTGAAGAAGATATTGATGACTAGACAGAAAAAGAAAGCAATTTCAAGGATGAGT
This sequence comes from Myodes glareolus, assembly GCF_982192425.1. Classification (NCBI taxonomy): domain Eukaryota; kingdom Metazoa; phylum Chordata; class Mammalia; order Rodentia; family Cricetidae; genus Myodes; species Myodes glareolus. The sequence continues at coordinate 102,305 of NC_142030.1, forward strand.
TAAATGCAATGAAAGAAATTAAATAGAAAGATGATATTTAAAATTAGAATTGCAAGTTACTAACTTCTTGGTTGTTTATACAAAAACAGATCAGAAGTATTCACTTACTTCAGAGCAAAAATATCAGCATATATTCTCTAAGAAGAATTTCATGTTAAGTCTCTAAGATGAGAACATATACTGGTTCCCTGAAGCCAGGGCTAAAATATGGTTGTCCTAACTTCTGATCTCTCTAAATATTACCAACTACAGAGCTGATAATCAGAAGTGCCCCATCTTACTGTACACAAGAAATGGAAGTCAGAAGAAATTAAATCATAAGTTTGAAGAGGTGGTAATAATTTTTTATTGAAAATATTCCCCATTTTGTAGAAGGCAAAGTTTGGGGTTGCAGATGTTTCTATAATAATAGTTTCAATTAACAACAAAATACATTTTTTGTGATTTTTCTTATTGCAGGAGTGACATGTATCATCCCAGAGTATATGAGTGGAATCTATGAGGAGCTGAAAATGAAAAAATATTACTATGAAGATACTGTAACCTTGGAATGTAAGGATGGGTATACTCTAGATGGCAGTTCTCAGAGCCAGTGCCAGTTAGATGCCACCTGGGATCCTCCTCTGGCCAACTGTATTCTCAAGATATAGGGGTTGAAGCCCCTTCCCAGCATGGTCACTCACTGACTGACCGACCAGTCTTCTGTCTATTTTGGTGCCCACTATGATGAGGTGTTAAAATGCATAAAGATTAGGGACCTAAGAATGTATTCTCTTAAAATACAAGTTAGAATATTAGTACAAATTGCTTTTTTCTTTGTTTTTTAGGGTTTGTTTTGTTTTGTTTTGCCCACCTAGCTCTCAAAAGCACAAGTGCCCTGCTGTTTTCTCACTTTATAGATCTTCCCAGTTCACAAGTCCTGTGTCATTTCTGAGGTAAAAGACATTCGTCCAATTCAATATAACATGACCCAAGGTCAAAAGCAGGAACTATAGAAAATATCTGAGAATACAGGATTTGGAGTATAGGTATAAATATTATTTTACCCTGGTATATAAATATATAGAAACTTTAATATCATTATAAGGGGAAAAGGGGCCAAAGAAAACAAGGTAAATATTCCCCATTGTATTAACAGTGAAAAGGGTTTTAGGCAAATGGTGTTTAACAAGCAACAATGAAATATTGTTGTATATTGAAAGTGTTATTGAGTATTTGGAAAAACGTTTACAAAAAAAACAGTGATACACTGTGTAAAGAGACCTATATAAGTTAATGAAGAAACATATGAAAATACAAATTTTCTTAACAGTTTAAAAGCAAAAACTTGTAGCAACTTAAATACATTAATCACTGAGCACAGTAATATGTCTATAGGATAGGTTGTATTTGCTGCCTCTATATTAATTTGCACTTCAGCTCACTGTGTGAAAACTTTAGATGTATGGGGGGAAATGTATGCAATGAAAATGTGCCAAAACATTTTTGAGTGATATTTTTCTTTTATATTGCTTTATAAATTTTCTTCTGTAGTAATATTATTTTTTATAATAAAAAGATTAAAGAAATTTTTAGTGAGTGAAAACAATAAAATGAGATTGTAGGAGTAATACCAAATGCATTTTATATTAGAAAAACAATAACTGACTCCTAGATTAAAATCAGAATGAACCATACTAGTAAAAGCAGCCTTGCACACCACAGACATTTTCTACTGAACAGTCTTGCTGATACTCAAATAAGATTATTTGAAATTTTATATCACAGAAATGCTGTCTTTTCAGATTGTAAATATATTTTCCTCCAATGATAGAAAAAACAGGAAAATTTGAATAGTAAATCCTATTTGTAAATGAAAATAATACACTGCTATCACTGTTTTTGGAATGCGTTAGTTTATTCTGAGGACTAAACACTTTTTCATAACACTTTCTCAGAACTACAAATGAATACCAGAGTTGTCTGAACCAGTAAAGTTGGTTGCTGCTAAGCCTGATGACCTGAGTTCAATCTTTAGAAGTCCCATATTACTTCTACAAAATTTTCTCTTATTTCTGCACTTGGGCAGTTGCATATGTATACACCAACACTTACATAAATAATTGTTTAATCCAAGTGACACTAAGATAACTTGCAAGCAGATGATTTTCTGGGTTTCATCTCTAGAACTCACATAGTAGAATTAGATAATAGACATCTGTAAGTTACTTCTCACTGCCGTATTCACATCATGGCCAAGATACACACAATCATAGTTAAAATGGAGGAAATTAACAAAGCAAGAAAATCACCCAATTTGAGGACATATGAAATGACTTGCTAGTGTAGCATGAATAATAAAACCCCAGAGACAGATATTGAGGCTCAACATGAACATCAGAGAAGGAAAGCAGCTAAGCCACTAGAAAGCTCTTGCCTCTATGAAATCTTCAGACTGAAAAAAAGTGAGTTTCTGTCTCATCCTGCCTTATATTCTTCTCTAGTGCTAGGATTAAAGGCAAGTACCACCTTCGCCTGGCCTCTAAGTCTAACTAGTATGGCTGCTGGGATTAAAGGTGTGTGCCACTACTGCCTGGCCTGTATGGTTTACTAGTGTGGCTGTTTTGCATTCTGGTTATCAGGCAAGCTTTATTTATTAAAACACAAATAATATACTACTGTATTCCCCCGTTTTGAGTAAAATAAAAAAGTCAATAACATAAGGAAACCTACATACAATAAGTACAATATCTGTATATGATATATACAAACAATGAATACATCAACAATGTCTATCTAGTCCATTTGCAATTGACAAATTCAGAGAAAATACTATATCCTATCTTGGTGAGTCCAAATTCTTGGACCTAATTCACTTTCTATCATAACTTGCATTAGCATCCAAAACTATCTTATATCTCTCAACATTTTGCATTTTACAGTTCTTTAGTGAATTTCTTTTCTAAGTCTGTTAAATAAGGAAAATTATAATTATCTAGTCTTCAACTTTCTCAGAAACCAAAGAAGAAAACAATATTAACTGAGTAAGCAGGAAGTGTAAGGAAGCAACATCTAAAAAAAATGTGAGAAATGACAAACAGCTGGCTGCCTGGATAGTCACTCAAAGTTCCTCTGCAGTGTTGAGGCATTCATCTTGGATCTACAGACCTAGCATGTCCAAAAGACTTTTTAGAGAAACAGGATATTATGAAAGGCTGTCTCTCCTTATCTTGACAGTGTTTGGCAGTCACTTTCGTTTGTGTCCTGCTTATCCAGTTAGAATAGCATACTAAGGACATTTTCTTGCCAAATGATATTTGTCACAAAGAAAGTAAACTCCATGTGGAGATTCGTCAATACCCATTATCTTCTCTGAAATAGATTGGTGTGCTAGGTGCAGATACGACTCATTGTTATTAAAAATAATAATGACCTAGGTAATTAAAACACCTTTTTAAAATGCATTTTATTTTTGTAAAAAAGAAGAAAAATTTCCCAACCTAAAGAAGGATATTCTTATGAAGGTACAAGAAACATACAGAAAACCAAATAGACTGGATCAAGAAAAGAATCTTCTAGCCATATAATAATCAAAACACAAAACATACAAAATAAATAATGAATATTAAGAGCTGAAAGGGAAAAAGGTCAAGTAACATATGAAAGGAAACTTATCAGAATTACACCTGACTTCTCAATGGAAACCGTGAAAGCCAGAAGGTCTTGGTTAGATGTGCTGCAGACACTAAGAGACCATGGATGCAAGTATAGACTACTATACCCAGAAAAGCTTGCATTCACCATCGATAGAGAAAACAAGATATTCCAGGACAAAGACAGATTTAAACAATAAGTAGCCACAGACCCAGCCTTACAGAAAATACTAGAGGGAAAATCACAAACCAAGGAAGCCAACAACACCCATAATAACACAAGCAACTGAAAACACTCCACCAGCACAACTCAAAGAAGGGAAACACACAAACACTGCCACCAGACAAAATAACAGGGCTTAACAACCACGGGTCATTAATATCAATTAATATCAAAGGACTCAATTCACCTATAAAAAGGCACAGGAAAAGAGAATGGATATGAAATCAGGATCCAACATTCTGCTCTTTACAAGAAACACACCTCAAACTCAAAGTCAGATACTACCTCAGAGTAAAGGGTTGGGAAAAGGTTTTCCAATAAAATGGACCAAAGAAACAAGCAGGTGTGGCTATATCTAACAAAATTGATTTCAAAATAAAATCAATCAGAAGAGATGGAGGTGGACACTTTATACTCATAACAGGAGCAATTTATCAGGAGGAAGTCTCAATCCTGAATATCTACATCCCTAATATAAAAGCACCCACATATGTAAAAATAATTACTAGAACTTAAAGCATACATCAAACCCCACATACTAAGAGTAGGAGAATTCAACACTCCTCTCTCACCAATGGACAGGTCAAACAGAAAGAAACTTAACAGACAAATAAGAGAACTAACAGATGTAATGAACCAAATGGACTTAACAGACATCTATTGTAGAGGGCCGCAACCACACTCTCCACCATAGATGGCACTGCACCGCCAGATGAGCTAGAAAGCTCACATGTGTTGGTATTTTCCACTACTCCCAAGGTTTCACCTGGGACTGGGAGCAGTTGACCAATCAGAGAATGACACGTCCAGAGCGGGGTCTGTTTCCTTTATAAGGGATGGGTTCCATCTTATCTGGGTCTCCGCTTTGGAAGCTGATGCTCTCCCTCTCAAGAGACATAAAGCTTTACTGCAGAAGGATCCTATGTGTACCGCGTGGTTCTTGCTGGCGAGACGGTAGCGCGGGACATCTGGTGCCATACCCGGGAAAAAGAAGAATTTTGCACCACCGGAGACCCCTTGGACACAAGGAGGATTCAGAACTGCAGGGTGTTTGCTCAGAGAGGTACGACTATTCTTGGACTTTTCGGTTTTGGGCTTGACTTGTCTCCACCTTGGAAAGGTTTCGTAGAGGCCTTGGTACTTCTTAGCAGTTCTCTTATCACTTTGAAATTGCTTAGAAGATAAATCCTGCCAGGCTGTTGTTGCAGACGGACAAAATGTATTGGAGGAAGTCCAGGATAGCATATCAGAAACTGAGTGCAGTGAGAGGTTAGGCGTGCCTGTAAGAAAAAGAAGTAAGGAAAAAGAACCCCCCGGTGGAATGGGGGAGACTGAAAAGGAAATAAGTTAAAAAGGACCCTCCGGTAAAGAATGGGGGAGACAGAAAAAAAATAATAAGTTAAAAAGGACCTCCCGGTGATTTTGGGAGAGTGGAGATGGGGGAGAAGACTGACCTACAAGGTCAAAAGCTTTATGTTATGTTGTTTGAGAGGTTCTGTTTTCATCTCCACAGAAAATGAGAGCCTAAGGGTGTACTTGAGATTTGTGTGGTTTGAATCACCGAGACCTCCTGAAATGTTGTAGTGTATACCCCTAAGAATGCAACGGCCCAATAACAGCAGGAAGCAGCCAGAGACTAACGACGCCCAAATTCCCTAAAAGATTAAATGAGGTCCTTGCAGAGCAGCAAGCCTGCTTCTCTGAGTTCCGCTTTGCTCAGTACACCGGTTTGGGCACGGAGTGGGTGCAGCTGGGGCTGGAGGGCGGCTGGAGCGGAGCTTTGCTCTGTGGTTATGGTGGGGGCACGTCACACCGGCTTAGTCGGTGCCTGGCCTGGAGGGTGTCAAAGCAGTACTGAGAATGAGAGAGGTGCCACAAGCTGCCAGGCCAGAAGGCTTGCAATGTGCCTGAAACTGTGAGGGGCTCTGAGGCTGGAGTGGCTTCTGTTCCGCTTGGCTGAGCTGAGCTGTGCTAATCCTAGGTAACAAAGGCATAGCCTGGGGCAACGGGCGGGGCGAACAATGCTGGCTACTAGCCCGAGAGATTTTCCATCTGAATAAGGAACTGAAGAGATAGCATAGGGGTTAAGAATGCTGCCTGCTCTTCCAAGGGTCGTGAGTTCAATTCCCCAGTGACCACATGGCAGCTTACAACTATTTGGTTTTAAATCTAATGTTTCAGGATCCACAGGGAGGTAGATGCAAAAAGCCCTTAGATTTTTAAAGTGATTGGGTCGTTGGCTGGGTCTGTGAGAGTTTGTTTACAGCTGCTTTTGCTGTGGCACAGGTGTTGAGAGTTGGTTAGTAGGAAAGTGGCCCTGTTCGCCGCCTCTCCCATTGGCCCCTTGAGCCGCAGCGGCTCTGGCGCTGACCTTGAGATGTTGCTGCCTCGGTCTGAGTGTCGGCTCCCGCCACACTCCCCCACCAACACTGCTGCGGAGGACTGGGCTGGCCCCGCGGGGAAGGCAGGGGCGCCTGGGGGTGGAGCTGCCACTTCCTGGCCTGGGACGTGCAGAGCCGTGCAGCTGCACACAGCCCTTGGATGGCGGGCGGGCTCTGGAACCCAAGGCCACCGTACCGGCAATGAATACAGGAGCCAATAAATCTTAAACCTTATATCAACAAACAGGGCCTGGGTTTTTCCTAGGCGCCACTGGGACAGCACGGCCTATACCATGAAAAACAAAGACCCTCAATCAGTTATCTACCACAGTGGCTACAGCCCTGGATCAACAGGCTACCATAGATACATCTATTAGAGGTAGAATAAAAAACAGATGGATAGCTTATGACAGCTTGCCCAATTGGGCTGTGAATGGAAAACTCCAGCCTTATGTGTGACCAGTGTACCATATGAGAACTTTATAAAAGTGGCTAACTTGTCCCGAGAATTGTCTTTGTATCTTGCAGGAGAATTTTGATGATTTGCTGTCCTCCTTGAGATGGTCCATCGTGACAATCAACTCCACGCGAGTGGACATAAGCTTGGCCGAAGAATTCCAGTCCTGGATCGTGTCCTTCATCCCCTACTTCAAAGAGTGGGTGGGGGTGGAAATGTTTTGGAACAGTCCTATGCTATGGATTAGTGTTTCTCCTCTGGATGGTCTGCTGACTCAAATCCCAAAGCCATAGGGACAAAGTGGTTTTTGCAACAGCGCTGGCTGCCCTGGAACAGGAGCCTCTACTGATGTGTGGTTATCTATGTTGAAGCAGTAAGGTTTAAACCAACCAGCTCCTGCACCCCTAGGACTGTGATCCATTGCACAGGGTGGAGTGCTTGGCTTAGCTAGCCCTGAAGGTTGTCGAGCTTAAGAGCATCGCACAGAGAATGGCCCTCTCTGAGAGATAAGTCGCTCTGCTTAAGGGTTTCCTGCCATATATTCCCTTTCCCAGAAAATTGGCAGAGGGCAGGCTGGATAGGTTCCAGGTGTCATGAGCCTAGGGACAGATTCCATGTAAGCCCATTTTAATGTTTTCATTTTGGGAAGTGCGACCTCTATCTTTACCTTCCTAGGGAGTTGCCTTTCTGCAAAGAAGTAAAATTAGGGGGAGATGTAGAGGGCCGCAACCACACTCTCCACCATAGATGGCGCTGCACCGCCAGATGAGCTAGAAAGCTCACATGTGTTGGTATTTTCCACTACTCCCAAGGTTTCACCTGGGACTGGGAGCAGTTGACCAATCAGAGAATGACACGTCCAGAGCGGGGTCTGTTTCCTTTATAAGGGATGGGTTCCATCTTATCTGGGTCTCCGCTTTGGAAGCTGATGCTCTCCCTCTCAAGAGACATAAAGCTTTACTGCAGAAGGATCCTATGTGTACCGCGTGGTTCTTGCTGGCGAGACGGTAGCGCGGGACAATCTATAGAACATTCCACCCAAACAGAAAAAAATATACCTTCTTCTCAGCATCTCATGGAACCTTCTCAAAAATTGACCACATATTTGGTAACAAAGCAAACATCCATAGATACAAAGAAATTAGAGTAACCACCTGTGTACTATCAGATCACCATGGAATAAAGTTAGAATTTAATAACAATTCTAACCCCAGAAAGCCTACAAACTCATGGAAACTGAACAGTCAACTACTGATCCACTCCTGGGTCAAGGAAAAAATAAAGAAACAAATTAAAGTCTTCCTTGAATTCAATGAAAATAAAGATACATCATACCCAAACCTATGGGACACTATGAAAGCAGTACTAAGAGAAAAGTTCATAGCACTAAGTGCCCACATAAAGAAAATGGAGAAAGCACACATTAGAGACTTAACAGCACACCTGAAAGCTCTAGAAAAAAAAAAGAAGCAGATTCACCCAGGAGGACTAGTAGACTGGAAATAATCAAACTGAGGGCTGAAATCAACAAAATAGAAAGACAGAAAACAATCCAAAGAATCAATGAAACAAAAAGCCGGTTACTGAAGAAAATCGACAAGATTGACAAACCCCTATGCAAACTAATCAAACGGCAGAGAGAGAACATGCAAATTAACAAGATCAGAAATGAAAAGGGGGACATAACAACAGACACTGAGGAAATTCAGAGACTCATTAGATCTTACTACAAGAGCCTGTATGCAACAAAATTGGAAAATGTGAAAGAAATGGACACTTATTTTAGATAAGTACCATATACCAAAATTAAATCAAGACCAGGTGATCAGTTTAAATAGACCTGTAAGTCACAAGGAATTAGAAGCTGTCATCAGAAACCTCCCTACCAAGAAAAGCCCTGGACCAGATGGTTTCAATGCAGAATTCTACCAGAACTTTCAAGAAGAGCTAATACCTACACTTATTAATGTGTTTCACAAAATAGAAACAGAAGAGTCATTGTCAAACACCTTTTATGAAGCTACAGTCACCCTGATACCAAAACCACACAAAGACTTAACCAAGAAAGAGAATTACAGACCAATCTCACTCATGAACATCGATGCAAAAATTCTCAATAAAATACTGGCAAACTGAATCCAAGAACAGATCCAAAAAAATATACGTTATGATCAAGTTGACTTCATCCCAGAGAGGCAGGGCTGGTTTAACATATGAAAATCTTTCAGTGTATTCCATCAAATAAATAAACTGAAGGAAAAAAAACCTATCTTATCATTTCGTTAGATGCTGAAAAAGCATTTGACAAAATTCAACACCCCTTTATGATAAAGATCTTGGAGAGATTAGGGATACAAGGTACATTCCTAAATATAACAAAAGCAATATACAGCAAGCTGACAGCCAACATTAAATAAAATGGAGAGAAACTCAAAGCCATTCCACTAAAATCAGGAAAAAGACAAGGCTGTCTACTCTCTCCATATCTCTTCAATATAGTGCTTGAAGTTCTAGCAATAGCAATAAGACAGCATAAGGAGATCAAGGGGATTTGAATTAAAAAGGAAGAAGTCAAACTTTTGTTATTTGTAGATGATATGGTAGTATACATAAGCGACCCCAAAAACTCTACCAAAGAACTCCTACAGCTGATAAACACCTTTAGTAATGTGGCAGGATACAAGATCAACTCCAAAAAAGTCAGTTGCCCTCCTATACACAAAGAACAAAGAAGCAGAGAGGGAAATCAGAGAAACATCAACTTTCACGATAGCCACAAATAGCATAAAGTATCTTGGAGTAACTCTAACCAAGGATGTGAAAGATCAGTAGAACTTTAAGTCTTTGAAGAAAGAAATTGAAGAGCATACCAGAAAATGGAAGGATCTCCCATGCTCTTAGAACAGGAGGATCAACATAGTAAAAATGGCAATTCTACCAAAAGTAATCTATAGATTCAATGTAATCCCCATCAAAATCTGAACAAACTTCTTCACAGACCTTGAGAGAACAATAATCAACTTTATATAGAAAAACAAAAAAGCCCAGGATAGCAAAAAGAATCCTATACAATAAAAGTACTTCTGGAGGCATTACCTTCCCTGACTTCAAACACTATTACAGAGCTACAGTAATGAAAACAGCTTGGTATTGGCACAAAAACAGAGATGTTGACCAATGGAATAGAATCAAAGACTCAGATATTAATCCACAAACCTATGAACACCTGATTTTCGACAAAGGAGCTAAAAGTATACAATGGAAGAAAGAAAGCATCTTTAACGAATAGTGCTGGCATAACTGGATGTCAACCTGTAGAAGAATGAAAGTAGATCCATATCTATCACCAAGCACAAAACTCAAGACCAAATGGATTAAAGACCTCAATATTAATCTGACCACATTGAACCTGATAGAAAAGAAAGTGGGAAGTAGTCTATAAGACATGGGCACAGGAGACCACTTCCTACATAAAACCCCAGTAGCACAGACAATAAGAGAAACAATGAATAAATGGGACCTCCTGAAACTGAGAAACTTCTGTAAAGCAAAGGACACTGTCATTAAGACAAAAAGGCAACCTACTGATTGGGAGAAGATCTTCACCAATCTCGCATCAGACAAATATATAAAGAACTCAAGAAACTAGACATTAAAATTCTAATTAACCCAATTAAAAATGGGGTACTGAACTGAACAGAGAATTCAAAACAGATGAAGTTCAAATAGTCAAAAGACACTTAAGGTCATGCTCAACCTCCTTAGTGATGAGGGAAATGCAAATCAAAACAACTTTGAGATACCATCTTACACCTGTCAGAATAGCTAAAATCAAAAACACCAAGGATAGCCTATGCTGGCAAGGATGTGGAGTAAGGGGAACACTCATCCATTGTTGGTGAGAATGCAAACTAGTGCAGCCACTTTGGAAATCAGTGTGGTGATTTCTCAGGAAATTGGGAGCCAACCTACCTCAGGACCCAGTAATTATACTCTTGGGAATATAACCAAGAGATGCCCAATTATACCACAAAAGCATTTGTTCAGCTATGTTCATAGCAGCACTATTTGTAATAGCCAGAACCTAGAAACAACCTAGGTGCCCCTCAATAGAAGAATGGACAAAGAAGGTGTGGCACATATACACTTTAGAGCTTTACTCAGTGGCAAAAAACAATGACATCTTGAATTTTGCATGCAAATGGATTGAAATAGAAAACACTTTACTGAGTGAGATAACCCAGACCCAAAAAGATGAATATGGTATGTACTCATTCATAAGTGAATTTTAGCCATTAATGAAGGATATTGAGCCTATAATACAGGATCCTAAAGAAGATAAATAAGAAGGTGAACTCTAAGAAAAGCATATAGTTATCCTTCTGGATATTGAAAGTAGACAAGATTGCCAGGCAAAAATTGAGAGCATGGGGGTGGGGTTGGGGTGGGGGTAACAGGAGATGGGGAGAGAGAGGGGAGAAAGGGAGGATTGGGGAGAGCTTGGGGGAATGGGATGGTTGGGATGGAGGACGGGTGGATATGGGAACAGGGAAGTAGATATCTTAATTAAGGGAGCCATTTTAGGATTGGCAAGAGACTTAACTCTAAAGGGAATCCCAGGTGTCCAAGGAGATGGCCCCAGCTTGTTCCTTGGGCAGCAGAGGAAATGGTGCCTGAACTGGCCTTATAGCCACACTGATGAATATTTTGCCTATCACCATAAAACCTTCATCTGGCGATGGATGGAGATAGAGACAGAGACCCACAATGGAGCACTGGACTAATCTCCCAAGGTCCAAATGAGGAGCAGAAGGAAGGAGAACATGAGCAAGGAAGTCAGGACCAAGAGTGGTGCATCCACCCACTGAGACGGTGGGACTGATCTAATGGGAGCTCACTAAGGCTAGCTGGACTGGGAGTGATGGAGCATGTGATCAAACTGGACTCTCTGAATGTGGCTGACAATGAGGGCTGACAGAGAAGCCAAAGTCAATGGCACTGGGTTTTGATTCTACTGCATGGACTGGCTTTTGTGGGAGCCTAGTCTGTTTGGATGCTCACCTTCCCAGACCTGGATGGAAGGAGGGGGACCTTGCACCTTCCACAGGCAGGGAACTCTGACTGTTCTTAGGACTGGAGAGGGAGGGGGAAGGGGATTGAAGGGAGAGGGAGGGAAATGGGAAGAGGGGAAAATTTTTAATTAATTAATTAATAATAAAAAAGACAAACTATTTTTTCATCTTAAATATAAATCCAGTTCCTACTACTTCCCCTCCTCCCATTCCCTCTACCCAACTCCCTACTCCACCCTCTATCCACTCCTCAGAGAGGGTAAAACACATTGCTTTGGGGAAGGTCTAATGCCCTCCCTGCTATATAGGCTAAGAAAGGTATCCATCCAAGGAGAATAGGTTCCCAGAAAGTCAGTACAAACAGTAGGGATAAATCCTGGTTCCACTGCTAGTGGCCCCACAGTCTGACACACTCATACAACTGTCACTCACATTCAGAGGGTCTAGTTTGGACCTATGCTGGTTCCTTCCCTGTCTTGCTGGAGTTGTTGAACTCTTTTTAGCTCAGGTAAACTGTTGCAGTGGATGTACCCATCATGGTCTTGACCTCTTTGCTCATATTCTTACTCCTCCTACTCTTCAACTAGACATTGGGAGCTCAGCCCAGTGTTCTGCTCTAGGCCTCTGCCTCTGTTTCCATCAGTTGCTGGATGAAGGTTCTATGATGACATTTATGATATTCATCAATCTGATTACAGAGCAAGGCCAGTTTGGGAACCCTCTACTCTATTGCTTAGGGTCTTAGCTGGCTGGGGTCATCCTTGCGGATTCCTGGGAATTTATCTTGTGCCCAATTTCTTTCTAACCCCATAATGTCTCCCTCAATCAGAACATATATTTCCTTGCTCTCATCTCTGTCCTTCCTCCATCTTGAGTATCCTGTTCCCCCAAGTTTTCCTACATTCTCCCCTCTTCCCTCCTCTTCCTTTTCAACCCTCCTTTCTCCCTTCACCTCCATGTTTCCAATTTTGTCAGGCAATCTTATCTATTTCCCCTTTCCAGATGGATCTATGTATGTTTATCTTAGGGTTCACCTTGTTACTTTATGATACTTCTCTAGCATCATGAATGATAGGCCCAATATCCTTTGCTTTACAGCTAGTATCCACTTATAAGTGAGTACATACCATGTTTATCTTTCTGGGTCTGGGTTACCTCACTCACGATGATGCTTTCTTATTCCATCCATTTCCATGCAAATTTCAAGATGTCATTGGCTTTTTGTTGTTGTTGTTGTTTCCACTGATTAGTACTCCATTGTGTAAATGTGCTACATTTTCTTTATCCATTCTTTGGTTGAGGGGCATCTAGGTTGTTTACAGGTTCTGGCTATTACAAATAATGCTGTTATGAAAATAGTTGAACAAATGTCCTTGCAATATGGTTGAGCATCTTTTGGGTTTATGCTAAAAAGTGGTATGGCTAGGTCCTTGATGCGGGAGAATTGTCTGTATTCTGTCAATCATATTTTAATAAAACGCTGATTGGCCAGGCAGGAAGTATAGGCAGGTCAACCAGACAGGAAGTAGAGGCGGGGCAGTGAGAATAGAATAAGGTTACAGAGGAGGAAGGTCCCTCCGCCACTCCTGTGCAGACCACCGAAGAGGCAAGATGTAGGCTGCCCAGCTGAGAAAGGTACCATGTGGCTGACATAGATAAGGATAATGGGGTAACAAAAGTTATAAGAGCTAATAAGTAGCCTGACCTAATGGGCCAATCAGCTTTATAACTTATAGAGATCTCTGTGTGATTGATTTTTCTCTTTGGGGCATGCCAGTTGTGGGGTACTGGGTGGGACAGAAACCCCAACAAGCCAGCCCTCATGTTACATATGGCACCCAACGTGGATAACTGCATCCACAGAAAGCCTGAGAAAGTTTGGGAAAGAATACAGTAAAGCATGTTTTCTTGGTAGCAGCAATTTCTCGGGTCTGCTTTGCTTGCTAGAGGCAAGCAAGGCTCTCACCTAAGAGAGGCTTCCTGACTCAGCTTTAGCTGCAAAACTCTGCAGCTCTTTTAAGAGGTCCTGCCACGAAACACTTAAACTGTGTTGATGAAAAGCTGAATGCATGTTTTTCGGTTTTCAGACATAGCAGGAAAAAAGTTGCGCTGTTTTAAAATGCCGGCTTTCTGGGCTGTCCTGCCAGGGCAAACTCTGACTCTTTCAGGCAGGCAGTCCGACTAAGTGTGGTCTGTGAGCAGAATGCTGCAGCTTGCTTGCTAGCAAGGACCTTGAAATGGCATAGAGTTGTGGCAGTAAAAATGGCTCCAGTGGTACCTCTACCATGAGTCTGGAAAGCTAAGGAATGGACTGGATCTAGCCATCCAAGCCATGGTTTTAGTCCTCTCCTTAAAGACTCATGTGGTCAGAAAAAGAGAGATATACAGTAAAGAGAAATTCAAAAACGAAGAAGACCTCTAAATGGTTTACAGTGTTTTAAAAATATATGCAGGCTAGAAGGTTAAAGTCATTAAAAATAAAATAGAAAGAAAGGGAGAAATAGGGTGTGGTGGTACACACCTTTAATCCCAATGCCTGGGAGGCAGAGGTACGTTGACCCCTGAGACTTTAAGGGACAGAGGTAGTTGACCTATGTGACTTCAAGGTGTGGAAGCACACACCTTTAATCCCAATGCCTGGGAGGCAGAGACAGACAGATCTCTGAATTCAAGGTGTGGTAGCACACACCTTTAATCCCAGCACTGGGGAGGCAGAGACAGAGGGATCTCTGTGAGTTCAAGGACAGCCTGGGCTACAGAGTTATTCCAGGACAAAGATATACAGAGAACCAGTCTCTAAAGTAAAAGTAAAAATAAAAGAAATAGAGGTTAAAATAAAGCCACATAAAGATGGAAAATAAACAGAGAATCTTGATACTGTATGCTATTATGCTCTCTTTGAATTGTTTGAATGCTGAGGAAGGAGCAACAGCTGCTAAAAGACTTTTGTTTATAAATGCCGCTGAACTAACCCAAGATAGGTATTTTGAAAATACCTTGGCTTCAAAATTGAAGTCAAAAGGTATGTTACTTTGGAGAAGAGATTTTGCTTTTGTTTCCACAGAAAATGAGAGGCTGTGGATTTATTCAGAGTTAAGAAAAATCATCTTTGACCAAGGGAGGCCACCTGAGAAATCTCCAACAGGAATAGATGGCCCAGATGTCTGAATTCTACATCCAGAACTGATTCAAGACTGCTGCCTGAGATGATCAAGACTCACAGGATACTCCAGTCAGGACTTGATTATAACTCTAAATTTTCTTTGGGTCTCCATAAGATTATCAGCGCCCCCAACCAGCAGGAAGTAGCCTGAAATACTACGCCCACATTCCCAACAAATGGACTATGGGTATTTTCCTTTGTTTAAAAAAAAAAGAGGGAAATAATGTGGGAGAATTGTCTGTATTCTGTCAATCATATTTTAATAAAACGCTGATTGGCCAGGCAGGAAGTATAGGCAGGTCAACCAGACAGGAAGTAGAGGCGGGGCAGTGAGAATAGAATAAGGTTACAGAGGAGGAAGGTCCCTCCGCCACTCCTGTGCAGACCACCGAAGAGGCAAGATGTAAGCTGCCCAGCTGAGAAAGGTACCGTGTGACTGACATAGATAAGGATAATGGGGTAACAAAAGTTATAAGAGCTAATAAGTAGCCTGACCTAATGGGCCAATCAGCTTTATAACTTATAGAGATCTCTGTGTGGTTGATTTTTCTCTTTGTGGAATGCCAGTTGTGGGGTACCGGGTGGGACAGAAACCCCAACAAGCCGGCCCTCATGTTACAGGTCCTGAGGTAGGTTGATTCTTAATTTCTTAAGAAACTACCATACTGATTTCCAGAGTGATTGTCTAAGTTTGCATTCCCACCAGCAATCTTGGGGTGTTTCCCTTACTCCACATCATCTCCAGTATAAGCTATCATTGGTGGTTTTGATCTTAGCCATTCTGACTGGTATAAGATGATATCTCAGAGTTTTTTCGATTTGCATTTCCCTGATGGCTGAGGATATCGAACATTTCCTTAAATGTCTTTCAACCATTTGAGATTCTTCTGTTGAGAATTTTGTTTAGTTGTGTATTCCACTTTTTAATTGTATTATTTGAAATTTTGATGACTAATTTCTTGAGTTCTTCAAATATTTTGGAGATGGGTCCTCTCTGATGTGGGGTTGGTGAAGATCTTTTCCCATTCAATAGGCTGGCTGCCTTTTTGTTTTCTTGACTATGTTCTTTGCCTTACAGAAGCTTCTCAGTTTCAGGAGGTCTGATTTATTTATTGATGCTCTGAGTGTCTGTGCTACTGGGGTTATATTTAGGAAGTGGTCTCCTGTGTCCATGCATTGGAACTACTTCCCACTTTCACTTCTGTGAGGTTCAATGTGGTAGGATTTATATCAAGGTCTTTAATTCATTTGGTCTTGAGTTTTGCGCATGGGGATAGATATGGATATATTTTCATTCTTCTACATGTTGACATTTAGTTATGTCAGCACCATTTGTTGATGATTCCCTCTTTTTTCCACTGTATACTTTTAGCTTCTTTATTAAAAATCAGGTATTCATAGGTGTGCGATTAATATCCGGGTCTTCAATTCTATTCCATTGGTCAATTTGTCTTTTTTTATGCCAATACCAAGATGTTTTTATTACTGTAGCTCTATAATAGAGCTTGACGTTAGGGATGATCATGCCTCTAGAAGTACCTTTATTATACAGGATTGGTTTGTCTATCCTAGGTGTTTTGTTTTTCCACATGAAGTTAATTATTTTTCTTTTGAAGTCTGTGAAGAATTGTGTTGGGATTTTGGTGGGGATTGCATTGAATCTATAGATTGCTTTTTGGTAAGATTGCCATTTGTATTATGTTGATCCTACCTAAGAGCATGGGAGATCTTTTATTTCCTGGTATCTTCTTCATTTTCTTTCTTCAAAGACTTAAAGTTCTTGTCAAACAGGTCTATTGAAATAACCAGGCGAGCTAAGGATGAAACAATTATATTTTATTGTAAGGGGACAAACTCAAGAAACAGGAAACGAGAAATCCAAGTGTAGAGAGCTGCTTTGTTCTGTGCCTTGAAAATGGCGCTGGCTTCCGCTCTTCACCCCTGACTGGTGGACATTCTCTGACCCTAAACATCTTTATTTATGGCCAAATATGTGACCTGGCTTGCTTCTGCATACTTAGCCCTATCCGCATTTCCCACGTGGCTTGCTAGGGCTGGCTACCCAGGGGGTATTCAAGCAGTGAGCGGGCTTTTCCCATCCCATTGTTCTACTCAGAAATTGTTCAAGGTCCTGAATAAAGCTTAGGAAAGAGAGCCACGTGTGGCGTTTTTCTTGCTGGTCAAGTCGAACGCCGCAGCTGGTGCCGAAACCCGAGAGAACTTCACCAGGCGATGACTCAGAAATTCCTAATGCTCAGGGAAGTGCACTAAAGTCCCCAAGGTAAGAAGGGGGGTCCTGCAACAAAGCAGGGGTAAACTGCCCGTCCCTGGATAGAAAGGGCAGCAGAGGCAAAGCGGAGGATAATCACTCTTATCTACATAATAAAGAGAGAGTGACCACATCAAAGCAGGGATTTTTTACTGTGCTGCCTCTTAGATAAGGGGAAGGCAGAGAAACCGGTTCTGTGAGTTAGCGAGCTGAAGGTGAAGAAAGAGGTTCAATAGTTATGGGTGGAAATCACTCTCGCCCAATTTTTATAGCTCTGAACGAGTTGCTACGTTCAAAAAATTTGAAAATAAAACGAACTACTCTAGAAAGATTCCTAAATGAATGTGAGACAATAGCTCCATGGTTTGCTGACAGTGGGAGTCTATCAATGTCTTCATGGGATAAACTGGGCAAAGACCTGGATTTTGCGCATGAACAAGGGAACCTTAGGAGTGGAGTTAGGCCGGTCTGGAAACTAGTTAGGGGCTGTCTGGAAGATCAGTGCTGCAATGAGGCGATAGAGAAGGGACAAGCAGCCCTAGAAATCATGAAGGAAGATCGATCGGATAAGTCTGAGAAGGCAGGCAGTGAAAGAAGCTTTCATAAGCATCAAAAACTGTACCCAGACCTCTCTGAGTTCGAAGAATCGGAAGAAAGGGACTCAGAATCAAGTGGATCTGATAGGGAACTCTTAGAACTTGCAGAAAGATTGCGAAAAATGAGGCTGAGGAAAAGGAAGAAAAGCAGAGAGAAAGGAAGTTCGAGAGCTACAATGCCTTGCCTCGTGGCACCCTCTGCCCCCCCACCTTACGTGGAGGGAAGTCAGGGCAGCACTGGACGCACCTTTTGTCCAGGAGTTTGGAAGGAAGTGAGAACAGAAATATGATTAGCTTGTCCAGTGTTTCAGGATCCACAAGGAAATAGATACCAGGAGACCCTGGATTTTAAGGTGATAAAATCCTTAGCTGAGTCTGTGAGGACTTACGGGACAAGCGCCTCCTTCACGGTGACGCAGGTGGAGGCCCTGAACCGATATCGCATGACGCCCAGCGATTGGAGCCGGCTAGCTCGTGCATGTTTAAGCCCAGGGCAGTATCTTGACTGGAGAGCCTTTTTGATAGAGTTTGCAAATGAGGAAGCGGCTATCAATCAAGCAGCAGGGAACCATGCTTGGGATAGGGACATGCTACTTGGCCAGGGTCGCTTTGCCAATCAACAGACTGGCTACCCAGCCCAAGTCTTTGAGCAAGTTAATAAAATAGGCATCAGGGCTTGGAAGGCATTGCCCAACCAGGGAGAAGTATACGGCAATCTTACTAAGATCCTACAAGGCCCTGCTGAGCCATTTTCAGATTTTGTAGCTCGCATGGTTGAAGCTGCAGGCAGACTCTTTGGAGATCCAGAACAGGCCATGCCAATAATAAAACAACTGATATATGAACAATGCACAAAGGAATGTAGAAATGCTATAAACCCTTACAAAAGCCGAGGACTTGAAATGTGGATGAAAATTTGCAGGGAATTAGGAGGACCTCTTACAAATGCAGGCCTAGCAGCAGCAATGGTTCAGCTGACGCGAGGGAAAAGAGCAGCTTCAAATGCCTGCTTTAAATATGGCAAAGTGGGAAATTTAAAAGGACAGTGTCCAGAGAGGAAAGGTACCTCTCAAGGGCATGATGGCCAACATCTGACTCAGCCAGACCTCTGTCCAAGACGAAAAAAGGGAAAACACTGGGCAAACAAATGCAGATCTGTAAAAGATATAAACGGCCAGCACTTGTCTCAGACGCCTGCAAGCTCCCGTTCAAAAAACGGACGACGGGTCCACCCCCAGGGCCCGCAAATATATGGGGCAGTCGAGAGTCAGAGCGAGGACACGTCAGGGGACATGGCCTTCTCTCCGACATCCGAGAGACCACGGAGAGCCACTGCGGGCTCAGCAGGACTGGACATCCGTGCCACCACCAGACTCGTATTAACTCCCAGAATGGGAATCCAGCTTGTAGAAACAGATTTTAGAGGGCCTCTTGATCCAGGAACAATAGGATTACTTATAGGGAGATCTTCCATGACGTTAAGAGGTCTAAGAGTTCATCCTGGAATTATAGATCCAGATTACACTGGGACAGTCAAGGTTATGGTGGAGTCACCTAAAGGCATTTCTGCAATTTCCCCTGGAGATCGGATTGCTCAACTGGTACTCCTTCCCAGTCTCCATGGGCAGTTTAAGGCCTGTCCTACAGAAAGAGGAGTTAAAGGCTTTGGCTCCTCAGGCATGGACTTAACCTTTTTATCCCTTGATTTAGACCAACGACCAATTTTGACACTTAAAGTAGGTGGAAAAGACATTCTGGGCCTGCTGGATACAGGTGCTGATAAAAGCATCATAGCCAAAAAGGATTGGCCATCAGGGTGGCCAATCCAAGCCTCCTCTCAAACCTTACAAGGCCTAGGTTATGCAAAAACCCCAGATATGAATGCTAGGCAATTACAATGGAGCGATGATGAAGGTCACTCAGGGAGTATTCAACCTTATGTTCTAGAACTCCCCGTTTCCCTATGGGGGAGAGATCTGCTGAAAGACATGGGATTTAAACTCAGTAATGAATATTCCCCAGCTTCACAGCGGATGATGACTAAAATGGGCTATCATCCAAGCTTCGGGTTGGGAAAGAAGCTGCAAGGGCAGAAAGACCCAATATCTATGCAACCACGCCCTTCTAAGCAGGGGCTGGGTTTTTCCTAGGGGCCACTGGGGAGGGAATTCCCATCACATGGAAGACAGAGGAGCCAATGTGGGTTCCTCAATGGCCTCTCTCCTCTGAAAAGTTAGCAGCTGCAAATGAGTTAGTAGCAGAACAGTTAGCTTTAGGCCACGTTAAGCCATCCATCTCTCCTTGGAACACTCCTATTTTTGTGATTAAGAAGAAATCAGGAAAATGGCGCCTACTGCATGATTTACGAGCAATTAATAATCAGATGCAGCTTATGGGGCCAGTACAACACGGGCTGCCTCTGCTGTCTTCCTTGCCTGCTTCCTGGCCTGTAATTGTAGTTGATTTAAAAGATTGTTTTTTCTCCATTCCCTTGTTTTACAAGGATAATAAAAAATTTGCCTTTACTATTCCATCCTGTAATCATGAAGAGCCAGATAAAAGATATGAATGGGCCGTCTTACCACAAGGAATGCCTAATAATGGCACTATATGTCAATTATATGTAGGAGAGGCTATTGCACCATTGAGGGAGAAATTCCCTGCTCTAAGATGCGTTCACTACATGGATGACATCCTGTTGGCAGCCAAAAATGAACAAATGCTAGACCAGGCCTATATGGAGTTAGTTAAATTACTTGAAAAGAAGGGACTATCTGTAGCCCCTGAAAAGGTGCAAAAGGATAGAATTGTTAATTATCTAGGTGCACAAATTGGTGAGAAGCAAATTATTCCACAAAAGGTAGAATTGAGAAAAGATAATTTAAAAACCCTAAATGATTTTCAAAAATTGTTAGATGATATAAATTGGCTTAGATGCTATTTGAAGTTGCCGAATTATGAATTAAAACCCTTATACAATATTTTAAATGGAGATTCTGCCTTAAATTCTCCAAGGCAGTTGACTAATAAAGCATGAGAGGCATTATATAAGATAGAAAATAGATTACAAGATGCCTTTTTACAAAGGATTCAAGAGGGTCAAGATATCATTTTGTACATCCTTCCTTCGTATTATCAGCCTACAGGGTTGCTATGGCAAGATGGGCCATTACTTTGGATTTATCCCAAAATATCTCCAGCCAAATCTCTTGAGCATTATCCTACTGCTATGGCAACTTTAGCCCTGAACAGGATTCAACAATGTTTACAATATTTTGGGGCTGCCCCCACCACTGTTATAGTGCCTTATTCCAGCCATCAAATAAAGATTGTGTCTGCTACGGTAGATGATTGGGCTATTTTACACTGTAGTTTTAATGGCAACATAGACAATCATTATCCCAAACATCCGTTGTTGAGATTTTTTAAGGAGCATCCTGTGATATTTCCTAAAATAACATCATCTCAGCCTATTTCCATAGCCCCAAATATATTTACAGAAGGATCTAAGACAGGCTATGGAATATATATGATAGATAAACAAAAACCTATGAGGCATCAATTTCAGCCCGGTTCTCCTCAGATTGTAGAGTTACATATTATAGTTGAAGTCTTTAAAGTTTGCCCTTTTGCATTTAATTTAATATCAGATTCCGCATATGTTGTTAATGCCCTCAAAATTCTAGAAATAACTGGACCTATTAAGAATTCCAGTCCAATATGCCTTTTATCTCAACAATTGCAACATTTAATTTGGAAGAGAAAAAATTGCTTTTATATCCAGCATATGAGAGCTCATACAGGTCTACCAGGACCCTTGAATAAAGGAAATGATATTATAGATCAATGGACCAGGATGGAATATATATTCATAAGTTCTACCTTGAAAAAGGCGAGAGTTTTTCATAAAGCCTTTCATGTTAATGCTAAAGCATTACAACAAAAATTTCATCTCTCTTGAGCAGATGCTCGACAAATAATTCTAGATTGCTCTCAATATGTAACTCATCGACATCCACCCAGTATTGGAATAAATCCACGGGGTCTACGCCCTCTAAAAATTTGACAAATGGATGTAACACATATATCTAAATTTGGAAATATAAAGTATGTACATATGTCTATGGACACCTGCTCAGGTGTAATACATGCCACGCCTATGACAGGAGAAAAGGCCCACAATGTCATAGCTCATTGCCTAAAAGCTTGGGCTGCCTGGGACAAACCTCAACAATTAAAGACTGACAATGGACCAGCTTACACAGGTCAAATGTTTGCCTCTTTCTGTCTACAAATGGAAATGCAGCTTGTTCATGGATTGCCATACAATCCTCAGGCACAAGGCATTATGGAGCGTGCTCATTGCACACTAAAAGAATGTCTACAAAAATAAAAAGGGGGAATAGGCCATGGCTGGACCCCAAAAGAGAGACTTTCCCTCGCTTTATTTACTATAAATTTTTTAAATTTGGACGCTCAAGGTCGTTCTGCAACTGATAGACATCAGGACCCCCATAGCCCAACTAAAGGGATGGTCAAGTGGAAAGATATTTTGACAGGGCTCTGGTACGGGCCCGATCCCGTGCTGGCATGGGCACGAGGTTCTGTTTGCGTTTTTCCCCAGGATCGACAAGATCCAATGTGGGTCCCTGAGCGACTGATAAGACAGATCCAGGACCATGAAGACCATGAAGTTGATGCTGACAATACTATGGCCCATTCTGCTGATGATTCCGAATGGACAGATGGAACCAAGATGGGGGATCCTCTCCGTGTTCCCACGACCAATGCCGATTCATCATGATGCTAGGCTGTTTCCGCGACTGTTTACCAATAATAGAAGTCTTAATATTCCTTATTTGCCAGTAGAAACGGATTTAATACCCATAGGAGAAAATAGATCTTTTGGCCTAAAAGGAACCTTATGTTTTTATATAGTTCGCAACATTTCTGAAACATCCTCCTGCATTCCCTTATACAATCAAATGGCCGGTTAGTTTGATTTGCCCTTGAGTTCTAGTGGCCCCTGTCATTCAGCGAATGCCACTTGGGCATCAGGATGATGGCCTGCAAAGATGGATGATGGTATTCCTCCACACCAGCCAAAATGGGCTCCCTATTGTTGGGGGATAAATTGGGGAGAGTTTTGGCCCTGGACTGGCTGTCAGTCTCATACAGTAACTTGGGCTGATAAAGCACAGCGTTTTACCTTTTCCCCAGGAATTAGCACAAGTTTTAATAAAAGTTTTGCAGGCTTTAATTTTAGTGATCAGAATCCTTTTCGAAGCTATGTGTCTAACCCCTTTGATAATTGGCTGTTGTATGGTATTAATGGTAGTTGCATGAATTTAGAACCCATGATTATGATTGGCAGAGGAGTCCATGGAACTAGCCAATTTACCTGGGGTACATCTCGCCCATGGGGATGTTGGGGCTCTGAACTGTCCTACGTTACTGTCACTTCCCCTGATGGCACCACTGGTATTCATTCAACCTATGCTGGCTGCTCTGATGAAGGGAGTTAAACATTTTATAATATTACCTATAAGCCAACCCCAATGTGTGTTTATCCTCCATTTATGTTTATGGTAAGTAATACAGAGCCAAGCAATTGTGATAATGTAACTTGCTTTTATGCCCAATGCTGGAATGCCAGCTTGTTTAAATATGCGATTGTTACCCACATGCCACGATGGATACCCGTCCCTGTGGATGCTCCTCACGCTATGAGCTTATTTAGACTAAAAAGGGATTTTGGAATTACCACTGCCGTCATTGCTGCCACTTCCCTAGCAGCGGTTGGAGCTGCCACTGTGGCGGTTGCCATGAGCCATACTGTACAGACTGCACAAACCCTAAACAACCTTTCAGCCAACGTTGCATTGGCTTTAGATGTTCAAAAAGTGATCAATACACAACTGAAAGGAGGGCTAATGGTAGTTAATCAAAGAATTGATTTGATGCAGAAACAAATCGATGTCCTCTGGCAGTTGGCTCAGCTAGGATGCCAATGAAAGTATGCTGGACTCTATGTGACAAGCATACAATATAAAAATTTTACCCATGCTGCAAACTTGTCTAAACAACTGTCTAGTTATCTCCTAGGTAATTGGACTGGAGAATTTGAAACCATGATGAAGCAGCTGAGGATGGCCATCGTTACCATGAATTCCACCTGAATGGATGCTGGAATGGCTGAAGGGCTTTCATCCTGGATCTCTGCAGCTATGAATCATCTGAAGGAATGGGCGAGCTTGGGAGCATTAGCTGGCCTTCTGGTGTTGGTCTCCCTAGCATGTCTGTGATGTATCTGTCGGATTAGGGACTCTCAACGACGCAGTGCAGCCGTGATAATACAAGCCTTTACAGCCGTAGAGGCTGGCCAATCCCCCCAAGCATGGTTAGCCACCATGAAAGGTTGATCTGATGCATTCAGGGTACAAAACAAGACACTACACTCAAGGACAGCTATTTGCTGGCCTTGAGAAGAGCACGCCTGACTGCATATGGGTTGGTGCCCAAGATCCCACCTCTGGAAAATGGCATCGAGCCAATCTGGCACTCTATGAATGGGAGACACCTAAGGAGGATCAGTATAAGGCTCTTGTTTCTCAGAGAGCAGGCCTCTACTCTTACCTATGACGTCTAAAACAAAAAAGGGGGAGATGTAGAGAGCTGCTTTGTTCTGTGCCTTGAAAATGGTGCTGGCTTCCGCTCTTCACCCCTGACTGGTGGACATTCTCTGACCCTAAACATCTTTATTTATGGCCAAATATGTGACCTGGCTTGCTTCTGCATACTTAGCCCTATCCGCATTTCCCACATGGCTTGCTAGGGTTGGCTACCCAGGGGGTATTCAAGCAGCGAGCGGGCTTTTCCCATCCCATTGTTCTACTCAGAAATTGTTCAAGGTCCTGAATAAAGCTTAGGAAAGAGAGCCACATGTGGCATTTTTCTTGCTGGTCAAGTCGAACGCTGCATCCAAGCACAGCAATGTCCCATGGGCAAAGGTGCAGAGGGAGCATGCACACAGAGGAGATGCACACATTTTACCCTGTGTCCCAGCAAAGCCACACCTCAACTAAGACCCACTCTTAAAGATGATTAGCTAACAAGGTTCCCCATCATAGCTCTTTAACTTATTTGGTTTGAGTTACCCCAAGATATCTTATGTTATTTGTGGTTATTATGAAGGGTGTTGCTTCTCTGATTTCTTTCTTTGCTTCTTTATCATTTGTATATAAGAGGACTACTGATTGTTTTGAGTTAATCTTGTTATGCTGCCATATTATTGAAGCTATAAAAGTACATTAGTAGAGTTTTGGGGGTTACTTATGTATACTATCATATCATCTGCAAATAACAAAAGTTTGACTTCTTACTTTCAACTTGAATCCCCTTGATCTCCATTTGTTGTCTTATTGCTCTAGCCAGAACATTAAGAACTATGTTGAATAGATATGGAGAGAGTGGACAACCTTCTCTTGTTCCTGATTTTAGTGGAATCACTTTGAGTTTCTCTGCATTTAATTTGATGTTGGCTGTTGGCTTTTATTATGCTTAGATATCTTCCTTATATCCCCTGATCTCTCTAAGACCTTTATCATGAAAGGGTGTTGGATTTTATCAAATGTATTTTCAAGTGTCTAATGTGATGATCATATTCTTTTTTCCTTTCACTTATTTACAATGATAGATTTTCATATGTTGAACAAGTGCCATATTCTGTATATCTCTGAAGTGTTTGAAGATGGCCTGTCTAAAATATATCTTAGTTTGACCTTGAAATCATACCTAATGTCACTACAAGTGTGATTATAATAGTTGATGAAGTACTACCTTGCATTTCCATATTTTTCTAAACAGTTGGTAATAATAATTTTCAACGACTAGATTTGCATTACACTATTAAATGAGTTGTATAGGTACAATACATTGAACAAGAGTAGAAATTAAAACAGTATGTTCTAAAAAGATTAGTATCACATTTGTATCAATATACAAAATTTGTATATGATATACAAAAGTCCAATCCAACATAAAATATTTAAAACTAATAGTAGCTTTTTAAAAGTATATTCAATAATCTACCTTTTTATTTTATCAGATATATATTCTTCCTTTCTTCAGAATATATCAAGTAATCTATCCTTTTATCCTACTATTTCTGTGTCCCCCCTTTTTCTTTTCAATATATGAACTGTGTCTCTATTCATCTTTGTTCAATATTCCTCCTGACTGTAACCAATAACAATGTAACCAACACCCCTAAATAATGATAAATATCCATAACCCATTGAAAAACCAAAATCCACCTACCTCACACCTCTTGAGAATATGGTCATTGTATAATTAAATTTACTTTCTTTTCTCTGTGGGTGATTCTGAGAAGATAAATTTGCATTAATTGTTAAGTCCTACGAGAGTTAACTGTATCATTTGCTGTCTAGTCTCTGCATAATGGAAAAGTGCAGGGCTTGCTTCAAGTCCTAGCTAGAACAATCTGTTAGGCTGTATCATTTCAACAAGTTACCTTAAAATTGTTCTGAGAATTTTGTAGTCCAAAAGCCCATCTTTAGATAGTATTTTTTTCAGCTCAATGGTATTAATTATAGTCCTGGAAGAATTGTTGTTATGGTACCCCATCCATTCTTTGGAGACCTCAAAGGTGACTGTTAAGTGAGCTCATGGTTCACTGCAGAGAATTGATAGAGACTCTAATCCGAAATCATGTACAGAAAGTAGAGGATACATTTTTCTAGATTTAGTTAGGACTATATGACCATTAATATCATGAAAAAAGTTTAGAATATATATATATATATATAATATATATTATATATACATCTTATAAACCTATTTTTTTAAGAAAAGCTGTTAACATGTCAATATAAAACCAAGGGATAATGAGTTTTGACATGAGATAGAGATTTTAGATTTTACTTTAAAAGGAAACTTGGGTATAGAAAAGGGGGAGAGCCACACTCCAAACCAAAATCAGCTTTAATCTTTAGCTGTACTGGGAACTACAAAAAGACCATTTAGATTATATATCTATAGAGAACATCAGAAACAAATGTTCGGGAAGATTTATGAAATTTTATCCTGTTGGAAATGTGATATACCAAAAGGCCAATTTACTCTTTTTCTTCAGACTTTTTTTTCTTGAAGGTTTTGTTCTTTTTCTTTAGCTGTCTCATTTTTCAGTGTCTTCAGATACCTTTAGTCTCCTGAAAAGACAGAGACAAAACCCTTCCTCAACCCTAATTTTGGTGAAATTCTCTTTTGGCAAGTTATACCTGTTCAAATTAAAAGGATTTGTTAGTTTTATAGGTTAGATTAGATTAAATGGCCATACTTTTTGATGAACTATCATCTCCTCTGACTAAGAGGTGTCTTTTTAAAAAATCAAACCTTTATCAGTTTTGATAGTATCCATAGCTTTTTTTCTTCTGTAAAAAGAAAAGCAAAAACCCTTCCCCAATGTAACACATAACCTGGTTTCCATTCTGAGGTCAGTACATTTTTAAAGTACACTGTCTAATTTATTTCTGTAGTTTTTTTCAACTACCTAATGTCTCTCTACAGCAGTTGTTCATTTCTCATTAGCATTCAGAAAATTGAAAGTTAATAATTCATTACGCAGTCAATTCTGGGGATATTTATCATCCCTATCTGTTTATTTAACATACCCTTTAGAGTTTGATTTAATCTTTCTATAACTGCCTAACCTGTAGGATTGGGTGATGTAACTATAATATGCTTTATAATATAATAAGTGGGAAACTTTAATTTTCTTAGAAATATATGCTGGGCCATTATCATGATGGCCATAACTTCTATCAAATATGTTGTTAACAAATCAGCCTTTTCCAAACTCAAGGCAGTTGCCTATGAAAAACCTGAAGAGGTATCAATGGTGTGTAGACATTTTAGTTTTCCAAATTCTACAAAATGAAACATATCCATCTTCCAGATTTTATTCATTTGAGTACCTTTTGGATAAATTCTTGCAGGTAGTGGTGTTTGACTGTATAAAGAACAAATAGGACATTTCCTTGGCTTGTTGCCATGTGATGGAAAAGTCTTTTCTAAAACCTTTCCTATGGACATAATGTTTGTTTTGAAATTCTCAGGGATTCAGCACATTTCTGATCAATAATTGTTCAATTTCTGCATTACCTTGTGCTAGAGAACCCAGCAGACCAGTATGTGATCATTTGTCTGTTACATATATAGGATGATTCCTGTTCTTGATTTTATCTTGTAACTGAATAAGTCATAAAGTCAATTCTGTATCATCTGTTACAAATTCATTGGTTTAAAAATGCAAAACAACTCTTTCTGCATATTACAAATTCATAAGTAGGTTGAGAGATTCTTTAAAATCTCTTAGCACCATCCAGGCAGTCCATACCTTTAATTCCAGTCCTCAGAAGGTAGAGGTAGGTGGATCTCTGTGAGTTTGAGGCCAGCCTGGTCAACAAGAGCTAGTGCCAGGACAGTTCAAACTGTAACACAGAGAAACCCTGTCTCAAAACACAAAAACAAAAACAAAAAAAAATCCTTTAGTATTATGACAATAGAATTTATCACTGACTTTTTGGACAGAATCATAAAGACTTTGATCCAGTTTATTTAAATTTTCTGATTTGTAACCTGCGTTCCTGAATTATTTGCATCATTATAGAATATAGGGAATCCAGTTATTGATGTGTCCCTTACACTTAAAGAAAGGGATCTGGTTAGTTATCTAAAAGTTGAATTTTCTTGCTTTTGGAGTAGTTGTTTGTTAATCTCTCCTCAAAAGTCATTACAAGCTTTTTTCCAGAGTTCACTTTGTTCCCATAATTTGTCAATTTCTTGATTATTAAAAGGTACTATAATTTCTTCTGGGTCTATTCCTTCCTGTGAATTGATGAAGTCTCAATTTTTCTTTTAGAATTAACTCAGAGGCCTTTTCTGGTGTGGGCAGTCCTTCTATGTCTATGTGTTGCTTTTATTGCTTAATGAATAAAGCTCCTTCAACCAGTGATTTAGTAGGCTAGAACAAGGCAGGAATTCCAAGCAGCTACAGTGGGAAAGACAGTGGAGTCAGAAGAAGCCATGTAGCTGCTCAGGAGATAGACACTGAACCCCAGCTGGAACCTTGCGGGTAAACCACTAGCCCCATGGTAAAATATAAAATAATTGAAATTGGTTAATTGAAGATGTAAGAGCTATCTAGATAGACACTTAAGCTATTGGCCAAACAATATTACATTTAATATAGTTTCTGTGTAATTATTTTGGGTCTGGTTGGCCGGGAAACAAACAAGCATCCTCCACCAACACTTTCCCCCATAAGACATTAATTTTTTACTTGGTTTATATGGTAAGAAGATCCATTCTAAAGTAATATCCTCCCTCTGCATTAAAATTCCTGTAAGGTATTGTTTAGAAGGTAATATAAGCAGAATGCAGTTGTGATTTGAATCCACACAATCCACATATGCCTTCTGTAAATTATCTTCAGTCAAAATCAATTCTCTCTCTTTTTCAGCTGATACTTCTCTGTGACTAAGTCCTTCTTCTATGTAAGGTTTTGTTTAAGTTAATAAGTTCATCAGGTTTTATCCCAATAGTGGGATATGGTGTAAAATGTCTCCTAGCTATTTTTGGAAGTCATTAAGAGTCTGTAATTGATCTCTCCTAATCTGTACCTTTTGGGATATAATTTTTTGTGAACTTATTTTATAACCTAAATAATTAATAGAATCTCCTCTTTGTATTTTTCTCAGTAACAAGTTTTAATCCCCTACAAAGCAAAAATTTTCTTTGATTTTTCAAACAAGATTTTAGATCTTTCTAAAGATCTACATTTGGATCAGATAGCAAAATATCACCCATATAATGGTAAACTATAGATTCAATAAATTGCTTGCATTCATTTCCAAAGACTGGCTTATAAAATATTGACACATGGTGGGAGTATTTAACATTCCCTGTGGGGGAATCTTCCATTGATATCTCCTAGCAGGAAGAGAATTATTATAAGTAGACACTATGACGGCCAATATTTTTCTTTTAAAGGTATACTGAAGAAACAACTTTTTAAATCAATAACTGTAAAAGTCCATCCTTAAGGCAAAGGAATCCCAGACTGTAGAGAGCCCATTGGTAGAATCATCATATTAACAGATTTTAGTTCTGTTACCATTTTCCATTTTCCAGATTTCTTTTTTAGTTGTTGCTTTTGGGATAGTTGTTAATCTCTACCAAAAAAATTACTGCAAGCTGTTTGCCAGGGTTGACTTTCTTCCCATAATTTGTTATTTTCATCAGTAGTCAAAGGTACTATAATTTCTGCTGTGTCTATTCCTGCAAATTAATGAAGTTTCACTTTTCATCAAAAAACCCACATAATCCAATAAAAAATTGGGGTACAGACCTAAACAGAGTACTCTCCACAGTGGAATCTAAAATGACTGAAAGACACGTAAGTAAATGCTCAACATCCTCAGCCATCAGAGAAATGCAAATCAAAACAACTCTGAGATTCCATCTTACACCTGTAAGAATGTTCAAGATCAAAAACACTGAGACAACATATGCTGGAGAGGATGTGGGGTAAAGGGAACACTACTCCATTGTTGGTGGGAATGTAAACTGGTATAACTGCTTTGAATATCAGTATAGTGATTTCTCAGAAAATTACAGAACAACCTTCCTCAAGACCCAGCAATACCACTTTTGAGTATATACCCAAAGAATGCTCAATGATACCACAAGGACATGTGCTCAACTATGTTTGTAGCAGCATTATTTGTCATAGCCAGAACCTGGAAACAATCTAAATTTCCCTTTACTCAACAATGGATAAGGAATATATGGTACATTTACACAATGAAATACTACACAGCAGCAAAAAATAGTGGCATCTTGAAATTTGCAGACAAATAAATGGTTCTAGAAAACATCATATTGAGTGAGGTAACCCAGACCCAGAAAGACAAATATCATATTTACTCACTCATAAGTGGCTTTTACACATAAAGCAAAGAAAACCCAGCCTATAATTCACAATTCCACAGAACCTAGAGAACAAAGAGAAATCTAAGAGACATACATAAATCTAATCTACATGAAAAGTAGAAAAATACAAGATCTCCTGAGTAAATTGGGAGCATGGGAACCAAGGGAGAGGGTAGAAGCAAAGGGAAGAGGAAGAAATGGGAGTGGAGAAAATATATAGCTCAATAAAAGCAATTTAAAAAAGGAAAAAGGTGCAAAAAATTAAAGTTTGTGATGAATTAGGAAACAGTGAGGCAGGAAAGAGACTGAGGGCATGATGCAGATATAATCTCAAAAATTATTTTGAAAAGTTGGAACAGTCTTTATGACCATGTGCTCCAGTGACTAGGGATTTATATGGTAGCACACCAAGGATTACTCATACCTGTTCTCTAAAGCTGAACATCTTAAACCTGGAAATTAACAGTCCTCTTAGGCAGGGCAACACCATTTTACCCAGATCTTCTATTTTGGTTGAGCTAGAGCAGCTAAAGAAAATTTGGTTCATGAATGTTCAGTCGGTTATCCAGGTATGTGGCCTGACAGGACACTTATTGATCATATAAAATTTATTAGCTCACAACTCATTGTTAAGATAAACTGCTTCACAGTAGAAAATCTTTTGCCCTCTCTTCTACCTATCTCTTTCTGTGCTGTGATTAAACCTGCTTTAAAATTGGTCAGTGAAATCACTTATTGCACAGGTCTTTCCCTCTTAATTTGCATGTTCCCAATAAAATCCAGAGAGATTGCAAGATTCTCGTTCACTGGTCTGTTTTTCCTTCTTACTGACAATCAAGGCCCAGATTAGAAGGAGTTGCAGGACTGTCTTCCCAGTCCTAGGCAGCAGAAGCAGGATTACGTGATCAAAGCAATTCTCAACTATATAGTGTGAGACAAGTCTAAGTTACAGGAAAAATTGCTCTAAACAGAAATAAATAACCAGCAGAACCTGAGAAAACTGGAAAAGTCCTTAATGACTGGGAAACATTGGAGAATAAAACAAATAAGAAATCAGAGCAGTGATACATTTCAGAAAGTGAAACCAATAATTGACCTTTTTGTCTTTCAAAATAATTGACTTTTATGAAGTTAAATATAACTGAGAAAAACACATAGTTATCCTGACTTTGAGAATCACCAGGCCATTCCATGGTATAGGGAATGGCATTAGTAAAATACTATTTGACTTTGCCCCCATCTACAATGTTAGCTGCAGAGATTTGTAACTTGACACACACAGCTACACCCAATGTCCTGTCTCTCAACCCTCTGAGCAGACTTAACTGTGCAAACCAGGACTGAACATATCTGCAAAGGAGAGCTCCAATTTGTAATACAATATTCATTGTATCAAGCTCACCTCCCCAGATTGTACACCTGTATGGATGGGGGAGGACCTTGAACTTTCCACGGGGCAGGGAACCCTGACTGCTCTTAAGACTAGAAAGGGCGGGGGAGGTGAGGAGGAGGAGGTGGGGAGGGAGAAGTGGGGAGGGGAAGGTGGAGAGGGGGAGGGAAAAGGGAGGTGGGGAAGAGGTGGAAATTTTTAATAAATAATAATAATAAAAAAGGAGTCATCTTCCCGACAATCCACATAATAATGAAAGTAAAAAATATTCTTGAAGAAAACACACTACCAATATGGACTATTGTAAAAATCCCATAGCTGTTTAGGAAAGAATTGTAGTAGCACATGAGAAAATTACAGACAGAAACAAAACAGTATTTGTAGCCTGTGTGGAGCTCTCCATCAGGGAATTGACAGTCAACAGTGGGTTGACTGTTTAATATTAGTCACCATCTCTTGTAGATTAATTGACATGGCTCTTGGCACAGGTCCCTTTTCCTAATGGTGAGTCCAGCAACTTATTACCTACCCTGTTTCCCCCTGTGGTGCACACAGTAAACTATTCTAGTCTAAAGGTAGAAGCCATGGTCCACATCAAATTTTTTTTCCTGTTACTGCAGTGAATAGTTGGCTACATGACTCAAATGAGTAATTTTAAAGTTTTGGGTAGTAAAATCCTCTAATTTAAGAATTTACTTGGTTTAACCAAAAGGACAGTAGAGTCATTGCCCTGGGAAGTAAAAGACTGGGATCAAGGCCACCTGAGTCAACATAAGAGAGCTTGTCTCAGAAACAATTTCTAAAAGACTGGAGGTACAGTTGTTCTACAATTAATATGCCCTCTTAGGAAGAAATCACTTCACACACTTAATAGATTAATAAACAAAAATCTCTTTAATAACAGTGAACATTCAGCTCTGGCTAATACTGAAAGAGGAGCCAGCCTAGATTAGATTTTGCATTCCACTTATGCTATCATCCTTAAGTTTCTCTTAGGTCAGGTCCCAGGTTATACTTTGAACAATTTAAGAGGATACAGGAGGCTGCCAGTCTGGCCACTTAGATCAAGATTTACAGAAAAAAATCTATCTTTTTGATCATACATTATGATCTACCTTTAAAAGATGAATCAATACATTTAAAAGGTGTATCATTGCCTTTACTTCTCACACAAACAAAGAGCAGAGAATACAAATGTGGGGGAAAAAAGTCAAGGAAAACTCACCTGTCAGCCTGAACAATTTGACTCAGAAGAAGACCACAGTTACTTCCATGCAGGACCAGGAGGTCTTTTTAATGAGCCCAGCCTACTATCTGTCTCAGGACTGTGACATCATGATAGAGAATTCCATTTTTAAGCTTTATTTTTGTTTTATGTATATGGGTGTTTGCCTCCAAGTACCTGTGTGCAGTACCTGCAGAGGCCAGAAGAAGGCATCAGATACCCTGGGACTGGAGTTACAAGAGATGGTTAGCTATTTTGACTTCTGTAACAACATCCAGTCCTTTGTCCTTTTAACTGCTAAGCTATTTCTCTAGGCAGTTTTTTATTCAAAATTTATTTTGACACATTTTAATTAAAATATATTACATCACTTCCCCCTTTTTTGTCCTCTCTCCATCCATTACTAAATTCTTCCCTTCCAATTTCTTCCTTCATAAGCTTGTGTGAATATATATGCATAAACATATGAATAAAACCTGCAGAGTCCATTTCTGATATTTATGTGTATATGGTTTCAGGGCTGAACACGTTGTATAGGGCATGCAATTAGAGAACTCATCCCTGCCTGAGGCTAATTCACCCACATACAGGAGAATTCTACTTTTTAATGGGCAACAAGACTCTTACTCCAAAGTGATCTCAACTGCTTTAAGCAGGAAATACCACAAAGAATAAAGAATATTATCAAGAACAGAAAACACAGGTTGATATATAACCTCAGCTAGCAATTGCTGATGCCATAGGAAAGGCTATGGACACTGTCCTGAGCCACTCATAGTCTACCTTGGTGCCATGGTCCTCCCACCATAGCCCATTGACCATTCTCATCTTGTACAACTTTGAAATTCTGAAATTCCTACCTCCATTTTCCAAGTATAATGATTACAGGCCTGTGCTGCCATGCCTGGCATAGGTGTCTTCAATTTTATTTAGTGAGGCATTGGAATGATGGGATGAGTAACCTGAACAGTTACAGTTAACTATATTTTTAAAAACTACTTATCTCTGTGAGCTTGGGTTTCACCATCTCATCTACCAAATAAGAATAGAACTCTTCCCAGTCCTTTGATGAGTTATAACAGGTTCAATGCTAAAGAAAATAATATTTTTATAGTTGGAAGACAGTGGACTTTAAGGTAGGAGGGCTGCATTTGCTTGAAGACTTCATCTGTTATTAGAGTTCCAAACAAAGCCTGTGTCCTGAGTGACATAGCCAGCCAGACTCACCCACTCATCCTCAAAAATCAAATTTTTTTAAATATTTATTCATTTATTATGCATTCAATATCTGCCTACATGTGTGCCTGCAGGCCAGAGAGGGCACCAGATCTCATTACAGATGGTTGTGAGCCACCATATGGTTGCTGGGAATTGAACTAAAGACCTTTGGAAGAGCAGGCAGTGCTCTTAACCACTGAGCCATCTCTCCAGCCCCCTCAAAAATCAAATTAAATGAACCAAGTTAACCTGCTATAATGTCCACCTATAATGGATTCACTCTGGAGGTAAGGTGAGCAGATCTCTCTGATGACCTGAGAAAACCAAGGCTATAGAGTAAGTTTCAGGCCAGTCAGTGATTCAAAATAATACTGTTCTTTAAAAAGAAAAGGAAACTGGGAAGTAGTGCCTTTAATCCCAGCACTCAGGAGTCACAAGCAGGGAGATCTCCATCAGTTTGAGGCCAGCCTGGTCTACAGTGAGTTCCCAGATAGTCTCCATAAATACACAGAGAAACACTGTTTTTGGGGAAAGAAAGAAAGAAAGAAAGAAAGAAAGAAAGAAAGAAAGAAAGAAAGAAAGAAAGAGAAAGAAAGAAAGAAAAAGGAAAGAAAAAATAAATGCATAGGAAAATGAAAAAAGCAAATTATTAACAAAAATTTTAAATGTATTTATTCCACAAATTTGGAATAGTGGTGAAAATATAAGGTAACTATATATCCTTGGGGTCCTAACAGGTTTAGCTAGAAGGCAAAAGATATGCAAAACTAAGTAATCTAATGAAGCAAAAATGAATATTTTCCATCTCTAAAATCCTGCCCAATTATCATTTACTGTCTCTTCTGCAAGGTGATCAGATAAGGAGTAAATGTTTCTTCAGTAGAGACATTCTCATCTGGAGGACCCAGTCTTTTCCCACAATGAAATTCCCAAGGAAATTAGAATTTCATGTGGTCCACTATTTCACTAATAGTTAGCCAAAGGGAGAGATAAGAACATCTCTTTGGAATATCCTTATTCCTGTCAAGAATATAGGTTACAGGGATTGACAGGGTGGGGACTGGGGAGCTTTAAGTCCCAAGTTGGTACCACCAAATGGGGACCCACAGGGAATTGTCACTAAAATACATGTAGTTGTCAAAACAGGAAAGAGTGGGAGACCTGGAGGCATCTGATACACCACAGCTGAGTGGATACAGAGAACAGAGTAGAAGCCAACTTGTCCTTAGGTACACCCCAAGCATTGCTCTGAGGCCATTTGATCTCCTGGCTTTCACACCCAAATTTCCCTCCCTAAAAAGTCCTTCATACTCCACAGCTCTTTGTAAATTTCTGATTTCCCTTAGAGTGACTTCTGTTTAAGTTTCAGGATCTATTGACAACCTGGATGTCATCAGTAATTCAGGGCTCCTAAATGAAGGTTTCTCAGGCATTAGGGAAGCAGAACACCATCTATTCAGACAAACCAGTCTTTATGCCTGCAAGTTCCTGTTCTCTCTTTACAGGAGGCATAAACTCCAACAGGGTTGTCCTTGTGGGCTTTCATTGCAGCTCATTTATTACATTGGAGATTATCTCAGTCCTGTGGCTTTTTAAAGACTTGTATTGTCAGTTTCTCTCCTGATTGTTTTGTGTACTCTTGTCTCATTTTGTGGAGATTTGGTGGTCTCAATCTTGTACTTCTTCTGGGAGATCAAGACTAAGGTAAAGGTGAACTCAGGATCTTCCATTCACACACTACTGTTATAATGACATGTCCATGGGGCTGAATATATGGTTCAACACCTGATATCATGGACAACTCATCTATAGGGCCTGACTGATTGGCAGCATCCAAAATACAGACCACAACTGTCTATAACTACAGGCAATGTGTATCAGATACTTTCTTGTGACCTCCACTGGTAGCTGGTATGCACTTGATATACACACAGGCAAAACTTATATAACTAAATTAAATTTCATTTTTTTGAAAATATATTCACGAAGAAACCCTTTTTAATATATGTATACGTATACATATATGTATGTATGTATGTATGTATATCTTTTCAGCATTTGTTTATCCAGTACCCTAAGACACCAGAAGAATGTGTCAGATCTCCTGGACCTTAAAGTACAGGAAGTTCTAAGCCATCTGATATGGTGCTAGGAACCAAATTTGTTTACCCAAGAGAAGCAAAACTATTTGCCAAACTCTCAAAAATGTCATTAAAATGTAGATGAAGATGCCCCATTACTTCTTCTGTACTTGAAGGTGGTGAAAGTCCTATCTGGATGGGTTGTCAAAAGATTCATTGGTTTTCTATCTTCCTGTGAGTGAACTCTCCACATAGCTTCTTACTTTCAGTTTTAACACAAGTCTCTTGATGTGAACAAAGTTAACAGAAGATAACAGAGCTGGTTTGTTAAAACCAGTCAGGGTCCAGTCAGTTTATATTAGGAAAAGTTCCATAATCTGAAATGTGCTTTTTCTTTTTGGATTTTATTTTGTGTGTGAGACAGGGCACCTCTATATAGCCATGGCTGTCCTGGAACTCACTACCTGAACCAAACTGATCTTAAACTTAGAGAGATTAGCCTGTCAATGTCTCCCAAGTGCTGGGATTACAGGCATGCACCTCTAAGTCCAATTTAGACATGATTTTTTTAGGCATAATTAAGGAATTCCACAAAAGCCCATAATAAAAGATAACAAAAGTTTATTTGAGGAACACTCACAATAAGAAAGACACTGCAGTCTTCTGCTATGTAAGCTCTAAGAGCTGTGAATAGAATCCAGATCACCAGCCAAGAGGGTGAGGACACTCTCTGCTTATCACTACAGAAGTAGTACCTCAATCCATGCTCTAATGTGCCAGTATCCAAAAGGCTATTGGCTGAACGAATTCCCACAACACCTCCCCCTTTTGTCTAAATAAGAGAGTTTTAAACA
The DNA here is from genome assembly GCF_982192425.1 of Myodes glareolus. Lineage (NCBI taxonomy): Eukaryota > Metazoa > Chordata > Mammalia > Rodentia > Cricetidae > Myodes > Myodes glareolus. Next base: position 139,880 of record NC_142030.1, read on the forward strand.
ATACAAAACTATGCACAATAAGAACAAATATCAAGTATTGTCCAGGAGAAAGAGAAGGAAAAACATACACAAAATAGAACTACAACCAAATGAACAATATCAAGCAAGAAACACATGCTAAATGTCCAGCCTAAGGTAATTAGCAAATAACAGAGATTATTTCAATAGTTGTCCTACACTGAGGAGTCTAATTCTTATACTAAAATGTCTTAACTAAGTTATGAGAGGAAAGTAGCTATGACTACCTAGTCTTCAATCCCATTAAAGACCCGAGAAGGAAAAATAATACTACCTGAGTAAGCAGAAAGGGCCAGCAAGCGACAGTATACAGAACACAGCAAGTTATGGTAGTTTTGGGGACTTGGGGTAGCATGAGAAGCCTGGATCCTGGTTGCAAAGTGAACTTTTCTCTCCTTTTCTTTTCTTTTTTTTTTTTTTAAATTAAAAATTTCCACCTCCACCCCTTCTCCCACTTCCCTCTCCTCCCCTCCCCCCCTTTCTCCAGGTCAGAGAGCAGTCACCAAGGCCGGAGATCACCAAGGCCAGTTGGAGTGGGACTGATGGAGCATGTGATCAAACTGGACTATCTGAATGTGGCTGACGGTGGAGGCTGACTGAGAAGCCAAGGACAATGGTGCTGGACTTTGATTCTACTGCTTGGACAGGCTTTGTGGGAGCCTTGTCTGTTTAGATGCTTACCTTCCTGGACCTGGGGGGAGCGGGGAGGACCTTGGACTTCCCATAGGGTAGGGAACCCTGACTGATCTCTCCTTTTCTTTTTTATAAATAAAATTAAATTAAAGTGAAATAAAGGGAACTTGAATGGCACGCTTCCATTGCTGGACCCATAACTACATAAGGTTTAGATTCCACCTGCTCCCTATCCAAATCCATGCCTGCAGTATTATACAACATATACATGTGCCCACTCTCCCATCAATGCACACAGGCAGGAAAAAAAATAGGTCTGGAGAGATGACTCTGTCCTTAACTGCACTAGCTGCTCTTTCTTCTGAAATTTCTAGCAGCTATGTGGTGGGATCTGGGGCCCTCTTCTGGCAAAATTGCATATATGCAGCTAAAACACCCATATACATTTTACAAAAATACACCAAAACCCAACATAATTTTTTTTTAATTGATGAATCAACCGGGAAGTGGTGGCACATGCCTTTGACCCCACACTCAGGAGGCAGAGGCAGGCACAATTCTGTGAGTTCAAGAACAAACTGGTCTACAGAGTAAGTTCCAGGACGGGCTCCAAAGCTACACAGAGAAACCCTGTCTCAACCCTCTCCCCCTCAAAATAAACAAATAAATAAAATGAGGAATCAAGCCAATCAGAGGGTAGTGCCCTGTTATTGCAACTTAAAGATGAGTACTTTGTGCAATTCACGAAGTTCTAAGACAACTCAGTGATGATGAAAAACCTAGACAGAATCTTAAGGGTTCCTCATCTAATAAGCAGAGAGTCAGATTCAACCACAATTTTATGCTGTTGTAATCTGCTGACCTGGCCTGTCACCTGGATACCCTGTCCCTTTAAGAGACAAGCCCTGCCCACTCCCAATACCCACTTCCCCAGTAGAGGCAAGCGCATCTCCTGCCTCCTCTCTAGGGTCACCTAAGCACTGGTTCTCTGCTCAGCACTTGCCATGACAGACAGAACAAAACCATTTCTGGTGTTGGGGGTGGAGGTAGGATGAGAAGCCTGAGTACTGATTGCAAGTCTGTCTGTCTGTCTGTCTGTTTGTCTGTTTTTCTTTCTTCTTTTTTCAGGAATTTCTGTGTAGCTCTGGCTGTCCTAGAACTCACTCTGTAGCACAGGTGCTTTTCCTACTCTCTTAGCCTCGGCCTTCAGAATGCTGAGAACACAGGTCTGAGTGATCACCAATGCCAAAACTCAGGAATCACTTGGTTCTCTGCCTGAGGGTTTTGCTGGCCTCCTGTTTTTATGGGTTTTTGTTTTGTTTTGTGTTATTTTTTTTCTTCCTGTCTGTAAATCCACATTTCTTGCATGGAGGTAATGGTGCAAGCCTTTAATCCCACCCCTCCATCCCCCACCCAGGTGAGGTGCAGAAGCAGTAGATATCTGTTAATTCAAGGCTAGCTTGGTCTACAGAGCAGAGTGAATTCCAGGAGAGCCCAAAACTGTTATAGAGAGAAACCTTGTCTGGGAAAACCAAAGAAAAAGTACACTCCCCTCCCCTCCCCTCCTCCTCTTCTCCCCTCTCCTCCCCTCCCCTCCTCCTCTTCTCCCCTCTCCCCCCTCCCCCTCTCCTCCTCTCCTCCTCTCCTCCTCTCCTCCTCTCCTCCTCTCCTTTCCTCTCCTCTCCTCTCCTCTCCTTTCCTTTTCTCTCACCCCAGACAGAGAGCTAAACCTTTTTGGTGATTTTCTTTTTATGTAGAGTGCTGTCTCACTCAGGAAAACCTCCTCACAATTCTGCATATACAAATTGTTAAGTTCTGAACCTCTAGTTACTAGAAAACACAGTGAACAAAAAGGATCTTGAAAAGTATGTAACATGGTTGCTTCCATCTTGGTGAGTTCACCAGCCAATATGGCTGCCACCCAAGTGAATGTTTCCATCTTTGTGAGGAACTGGCTTTATTCTGTGTTCTGTAGCAAGACATCAATTCATGCACTGCTGTGAACAGAAGCCAGTGCTTTGAGCACCTTAGACCTTATCTAATTAGCTAGCTAGCTAACTTTATGTAATGATTTATTTATTTATCGATTATGCTGGCACACTCCAGGGCATCGAATGCCTCTGGCCTCCCTACAAAATTAAAAGCAATATCATTGTCCTGGAATTCCTTCTGTAGCCCAGATCAACTTTGAACTCAGATATCTGCCTATCTCTGCTGCCAGACTCTACTATGGTGCTGAGATTAAAGGTGTGCACTACCATACTCAGTTTTCCTTTATTTCTTTAACTCTAGGAATGTTGTCAGAAACATCCTAGTTTCAGATATCTGTGAAGACCAGTGTCTACACCACAATCTCAAAACTTAGCTAGTAAATGAATAAGTAATAAACAAAGAAATGAATAACTAAACAGAAAAATGGAACTGGTGTCTTGGTACATTGTTTTAATCTCAGCAGAGACAGGCAGTTTTCTGTGAATTGGAGTCCAGATTGGGATAGTCACCAATTTCTACTGCTATAAGAGATCCTGATTCAAAGAACAAAATGAATAGATAAATAAACCAAAAATGTATATATATATGGGCTAAAAAGATTTCTCAAGGGTTAAGAGCACTAGCTTTTCTCCATAGGACTTGGATTCAATTCCCAACACTCACAGGGAAGTTTACCCCTGTGTGTAACTCCAGTTTAGGGGATCTGACACCCTCGTTCAGACCCTAACTAAACTCTAACCCCTAATCCTAGCCCTAACCCTAACCTCCCCCATTTCTAACCCTAACCCTGCCTCTTACACTCTTTCTGTTACCTTTTTCTAAAGAATCTCCTGAGTCCTGAGGATTTGATTGAGGTATCACATTTAGGGCTGAGAGCTTAAAAATTCATACTCTCTGAAATTTGTGTGACTGTGGGTCTCTATATTTTTTTCTCATCCGTTACAGGAAGAAGTTTCTCTGATGGTGGTTGAGCAAAGTACCCCTCTTATATAGAGAAAATATCATTATAAAACAATTTATTGCTGAGAGTTTTTTAACTTAGAAATGTAGGCAGACTTTTCCTTTGCCACAGTCATTCCCAAATAATATTTGAAACTTAATAATAATTTCAAATGCTCTGCCAATATCTCATGTGTGTGACTAGCTAACTTTTACACTTAAATTAACCCATATTTCTTATCTACCCTCTGTAACGTGGCTCTTGGCTTGTTACCTCATTTTCTACAAGTCCTCCTTCCTCTATGTCTGGCTGGCATCTCTTCAGACTCAACCCTTCTTTCTCCAAGCATTTTCCTTGTCTCACTCTCCTGTCTCAAACAGTGTAAAGTAATATTACACAGCATTTATTTCTTTCATCTAATTAAAAAGGAAGGTTTTAACCTTAACATCGTAAAAATGTTTATTATAAAACAGTTATTAAATAAGAATTACAGTTACAATATCTAGTCTATTTGCATTTGGTAATATGAGAGAAAATACTCTAATATTTATCTTTTCTTATTGAGTCTAAAGTTTTACAAATGATTTACCTTTTATCATAGCTAAGGAAAACTATAGTTAGAACTATTCAGTCTTCAACCTCATCAAAGAACCCAGAAGGTTTACCTAATGACAGGAGCATCAGGCTGCCTGGACATTCATCCTACGTTCTTTTGTCACATTGGGGCATCCATCTTTGGCCTATGGGCCTAAAATATCTGATAGACATTTCTGAAAAGCAGGGAATGTTGAAGGACTGTCCTTCCTTGTCTTGGTTAAGTTTGGCAGTCACTTTCTTTTGGGTTCTGCTGTTCCTGTTTGGATAGTATCTGCCAGAAACTGAGGCAAGGGCAGTTTCTTTGCCCACATGGCTAGCTTTTGTCACAAAGGAAACAAATTCCATTAGGAGTTGTTGGGTTTTTTTATGCTCATCACCTTTGTTAAAGTAGATCAGTGCTGTCAGTAGCAGATGTATCTCATTGTCATGAGAAGCCTTAGATTATTAAACATATAAATACCACATTCTGTAGGTCTTTGAAGTTTGAAGACTATATATCTAAATATATCTGTGTATGACCTTGAAAACATACCTAACATGACTATAAATCTGACTAATATAAATGCCTAACTATTAACCTATATTTTTAGTTATATGCTACAATTTTTAAAAAGATTTATTTATTTATTTATTTATTATGTATACCATATTTTTCCTGCATGTGTCCTTGCAGTCCAGAACAGTACACCAGATCTCATTACTGGAGCTTGTGAGCCACCTTATGGTTGCTGGGTATTTAATTCAGGACCTCAGGAAGAGTAGTCAGTGCTCTTAACTACTGAGTCATCTCTCCAGCCCTATATATGACATTCTTAAATGAACTACATAAGCACACTACCCTAAACATGACTAGAACATACACACAGCATAACAAAAGTAATCATAAATTGTATCAATAAATCAAAATCTATGCCAATGTAAAATATTTAAGACTAGTAGCTTCTTTTTTGGTTTAAAAGTAGATTCAATAATCTACCTTTTTATTTTATCATTTCTGTATCTTTTTCTTTTCAGAACAAGATAGATCATTGAATCTTACCAAGATCCTTTGTTTTGTTTTCTGACAATCACCAATAACACAACCCCCATTAATTGATAATAAACATCCATAAACCATTTTTTTGAGAATGTGGGCATAGTTCTCCACACTACTTCCTGTTGTTTGTGGGTGCTGTTATTTTGGGAGGGAACCTTGATAAAATCAGTATAATGGTTAGATCTTGGCTGGAATAGTTTGTGAGGCTGGAACATCTCAGACAGTAGCCTTGAAACTATTTTGAATATAGAATTCTGAGACAACAGTAATAGAGACATGCTGGATCATCTGGGCCTTGTGTTTTCACTGATATTTGATCTTCTTTTTCTGAAAATACATAAACATAATAAGACCTGGTCCCCTCTCGAGGAAGAGACCTGGTTAGTGGTCCTCATCAACTTAGGTCATGATACAGTTCAACAGGACCACCATGTATGGGTTCAGCATTGTCAAGGCATAAATTTCATTCATTCACTCATTAATTCATTTTTCCTGATGAAAACTGATATTCTTTAACTTGGAATAAATCTACAGCTTCTCATTTCCTGTGGAAACAAATGCATAACCCATCTCCCAAAACAGCCTACCCTTTGACTTAAATTTTGGAATATATATATATATATATATATATATATATATATATATATATATATGTTGAATCTAGGAGTTTTTATAATCCAGTGTCCCTTAGCAGCCAAAAAACTCAAAGACAACACAATAACCTACAGGATTCAGACCTCTGTGTATTTTCCAACTTCATGTGGCTTATTTATTTTATACTATTTTACTAATTTTAAAATTACACACATGTATAATAGAAAGTTATTATATATGTGGATATATATATATATATATGTCTATTCTCTTTTTCTTTTCTCTCCCAAGCCTTTATACATTTTTTAGCACACTGTAACCAGTTTAAAGGTTTTGTTTTCATTCGAATCTGTCTTTCCTGAGTATCTGTAATCCTTTTCTGTCTGCATGAGCAAAACCCCAAACCTGCTGTGTAGTGTGCTTGTAGAGGTGGTGCTGGTAGCTTAAGCCCACAGGCAGTGTCTGAGAGACACCTCTCTGTACCACTGCCCATATGAGAGTCTGTGGAGACTTGCCATGAGTCTTAGCTCATAGTGTACTGCCAGTTATCAGGAAATACATCTTAGTACTATAGCTGGGATATGAGACATGAGATTAAAAAACCAAGTTTGGCTTCATTTTTGTGTGTTTAGAACCTTTTGTAAGCTTTTTTTAAGGTTTTATGTGGATCTACGCCATTGTTGAGCACCATTTGTATGTAGAGATTTCCTGTCCTGCAACAACTCTCAAATAATCACTCAGAGGCTTAACATTAATTACAAATGCTCAGTCAATAGATCAGGCTTATTACTAACTAGCTCTCACAATTTAAATTAATCCATTTCTGTTAATCTACATCTTGCTACATGGCTTTTACTTTTATCTAATTTTGTGTGTCCAACTTGTTCTGTTTCTGGATGAGGACTCCTCTGCCTCTATCCTTCTTCATCCCAGCATCTTTAGTTTGGTTGCCCTTCCTGCTTGTCTACTGGCCAGTCAGCTTTTTAGTAAACCAATTTGAGTGACTAGGAAAAGTAGTGCTTTCTTCTACCCTAGGTCCCTGAGCTATCTAGTCTCAGGTTCTTGGTTATCTTAGTAGTATTAGGTATGGGTTTCATATTGTGGAGTGGGATTTAAGTCAAATCAGATATTGATTGGTTACTCCAACAAACTTTGTGCCACCATTGCTCTAGCATATCTTGCATACAGGACAACATAACATTGTCAATCCAAGGTTTATGGCTGGGCTAATATTTATATTTCTCTTTTGGTACTGTGCAGAGTAACTTTCTGTAACAAAAACTCTAGAATGTAGGAGTAAAAGTTCTATGTGTGCACCAACTCAACTTCTCTATGTTTAATGAGTTCTGAAGGTGTTGGAAATGGGGTCTTGCCATCAGTTTGTGGAGAGAAACTTATAGTCTTGGCAACATCTTGGATTGTTTGATGATTTCCATGGGACCCCTTTGGCCAACAACTCCAACAGATGTAACCCAATTCTGATATTGGAAACTTCATTGGTGAAAAGAGATAGCCAATTAGAGATCTGTGTTTCACCATTATTTGGGGATTTCATTTAGATCTCCCTGGCATACAATTTTAGGAAATTTGTACTGTATTAGATTTCCATACTACCCTCAAATGCACCTTAATTTTTAGCTTTTCTTCCCATATTCCCTCCCTCAATCCATTCTTCCCTCCTTTCCCCATGTGTTCTGCCATTTCCTGTGTGTCCATCCATCCATAATTGTTTATTCTATTTTTCTTTCCTAACTAGATCTGTCTCCCATAGTTCCTCACTTCATAACTAACCTCTGAGGTTCTAGGAATTATAGCTTCATTATAATTTTCTTAACTGATAATATCCAAATATAAGTGAATACACACTATATTTGTCTTTCTGGGTCTTGGATAACTCACTTTTTTTCTAGTTCCATTTATTTACTTGCAAGTTTTATTATTTCACTTTTTATAGCAGCTAAATGATACTTCATTGTGTAAATGTACCACATTTTTGATTATCCATATTTTGGTGAAGGACATGTAGGTTGTTTCCAGTTTCTGGCTATTATGAATAGAGCAGCAATGAATATAATTTAACAAATGTCTCTGTAGTCAGATGAAGTATGCTTTAGTGATATCACTGGATCTTGAGGAAGATAAATTTCCATCATCCTAAGAAGCTATCACACTTATTTCCATAGAACTTATTTCAGTCCAGCTCATCACTGCATGGAAGTCACTGAATCAAGAGGTTAAAAGAGCTGGTCACATTGGATTCATAGTAATGATGCATAGAGTAAGAAATTTCTAAACCAGGCTTGGCAGTTTCCATGTTGGATTCAACCCAGGACCCTCTGCCCAAGGAATGGCCACACCCACATTAAAGATGATTTTTCCTGTATCCATTTGTGAAATCAAGATAATCACTGACAGATACAGCCAAGGGTCCATCTTTTGGTACATCATTTGCCTGTCATTCAACATATTCTCTTAGCCAGGTGGTTGTGGTGCAGGCCTTTAATCCCAGCATGTGGGAGGCAGAGACAGGTGGATCTTAGTGAATTTGAGACTAGCCTGGTCTACAAAGTGAGTTCCGGACTATTACACAGAGAAACCCTGTCTCAGAAGACAAAAAAAAAAAAAAAAAAAAAAAAAAAAAAAAAAAAAAAAAAAAAAAAAAAAAACAGATACTTTGTTTTTCTCTTTGGTAAGAACATATTCCCTATTGTTCAATTCAAACCTGTATATATCATGAACAAAAGTTTGTTAGAACTTTCATGAACTATAGAAAAGGGTGAGAAAGTGGCTTATTCTTTAACATTCCTCTGTCCCATTAGAAAATTTTGTACATTACGTATCTTTCTTTTGTGGTGAACAAGTTCTGTTTTATAAACATATATTCACTATGACTCAGGGCACACCTGTATACACTCGTCAAGACTGCCCTGAGATGGTTAAAGATAAATAATGAGAGCAATCTTTCCTCTGAGCCACGGGAATTGAACCATGCTGTGAATGCTGGTTTGCACTACACTTCAGTTCACTCATACTTTCTCCAAGCAATTGCTAAGTTAAGAAAAAGAAATAATTCTCTGTTTAAATAAGATAATCAAATGAAGAATAACTATACTATAATCCATAGACCCGTAGAAACAAGGAGGGTTCATGGAGGGATGCCTTTATCTCCCTGGGAAGAGTAAATTGATTCCATAAGTAGACTGAGGGAAGATGGGAATGGGAACACGAGAGATTAGATGTGGGGGACAGACAAAGATGAAGAGTACTGAAAGAGACAACTGAAGTGGGGCACATTTCTGGGTCACGTAAAAACCTGGTACAAGGGAATCTCCCAGGGATCTACAAGGATGATCACTGAGAAGACTCCAATAGGAGATACAAAGCTTGAACTGACCATCTTCTGTAATCATATTACTACCTAGCCCATTGTCATCAGAGAGTGTTGTCAAAGACTGCTTGTTCATTCCTGGCCACCCAAACTCCCAAAATAATCACAAAGAAATCTTCATTAATTTAATTGCAGTGCTGTTTTGCCAATAGCTTTAGTGTATTTCTGGCTAACTATTATATCTTAAATTAACCCATTTCTATTAAATCTGTGTATAGCCATGTGGCTGTGACTTATGGGAAAGGTTCTGGTGCATTTTCTCCTGTAGGTAGCTACATAGCTTCTCATTGACTTTGCTTACTTCCCCCCGCTACCTGCTTGGAATTCCCACCTTAATCTATTCTGCCCTGTGATAGGCCCAAGAAGCTCCTTTATTCATTAACTAAACACATTTATGCTATACAGAGTGGAATCCCACATTACCTCCTTTTTCTGTCTAAATAGAAAGGAAGGTTTTAACTTTAACATGGTAAAATTACATACAACAAAACAAGTATCAAGCAAAAATCACAGTTATAATATTTATATCCATTTTATCTTTTATCATAACTAAGGAAAACTTAACTATTCTTCAACACTATCAAAGATTCCAGAAGGATATACTATTACCTAAGTAAACAATAAGTGCATCATAAGCAACTTCCAAAACTCTAGAATTGACAGAGACATCTCAGTTCCTGGATAGTCACTCAAAGATCTTTTGTAACATTGGGGATCCATCTTCAGCCTACAGGCCCATATTACCTGTCAGACTTTTTCATGAAGCAGGAAATTTCAAAGACAGTTTTTACTATATTGGCAGTCTGTCAGTCACTTTCTTCTGTGAGCATAGTTCTCTCCAAACTGCTTCCTGCTTTCCTGCTTTTCACTGGGCAAAGTATTTTGGGAGGGTTTTCATGGAGACCTTTCTCGGTCTATCAAATAATATTTCTTCTGTGGAAATAGAAACAGAACCTCTTCTCCAAAGCAACATATCTTTAGACCCAAATTTTGAAGACAAGATACCTATAAAATATATATGTTAATTTAGCTTAGCCCATACAATGAAATGCCTCTCTTACTTAGCTCATTCATAGTCAAAAATTTAAAGAAAACACAATAATATGCATAGTCCAGATTCTCTGTGTATTTTTCATCTTCGTGTGGCTTATTTTTCTTTACTCTTTTAATCTGTCTTACTCTTTTATATTACTTGTATTGTCTCTTTAAAGACATTGCCTCTTTTTATAACCGGCCATACTCTTTTTCCTCTCTCTCTCTCTCAAGCCTATGTACATTTATCCAACACTGTGACCCATTTAGAGGTCTTTTTCATCTGCATTTGTCTTTATTACATGTATATCTTTAATTATTTGCTTCATTTTTTCCCCAAATGCTAAGCAGGCATGGCTAGGATCAACTCTGTGGCTCTGCATGATGGCTCCACCCAGGCTAACATGGTAGAGGTATGTATGTTCACCACCTCTGTAAGTCATGCACACTGTTCCATTTTAAGGCACACAATGGATCTATGTTGCATGTTGCCATTAAGCAAGTTGTAGTACCCATTCAAATACTTGGCCTCCTGAAAGACCCAGAACTGTTTGTGCAACTAGCATGAACCAGGAAGCCTTCCCTTAAAGAAATTGTACAATTCTTGCTGCTAAAGTTGAGTCAGAAAACCTCTTAAAGGAGCCATGTCTCCGCTTGCTGCCAGCAAACACAGTCTAGTTGGACTAAACTCTAGGGTTTGTGTGTGTGTCTAGAATTCCTTTTCAAGCTCTCTCAGGTTTTATGTGGATATAGTTATCCACGTTGGTGCCAGTTCAGTTGGTGGAGACTGCTCGTTCATTCCCAGCTACCCAGATTCCCAAAATAATCATACAGAAATCTGTTTGGCCAATAGCTTAAGTGTATTATTTTTTTAGTTTTACTTTTGTTTATTTATTTGTTTTTGGTTTTTTAAGACAAGGTTTCTCTGTATCTTTGAAACCTGTCCTGTAACAAGCGCTTGTAGAACAGACTGGCCTCAAACTCATAGAGATCCACCTGCCTCTGCCTCCCAAATCCTGGGATTAAAGGCATGCACCACCACTGCTGAGTGATATATTAAACTAATTCATTTCTATTAATCCCTGTATTGCCATGTGGCTGTGGCTTATTGCTGTAGGAAATCATACAGCCAGTAGCCCTTAAGTTACCCACCCACTGGGGCATGGCCTCTTATACTATTTATGCTTATGTAAAGAGTGTGCCTGGTCTCTTTTCTGGCTGTGGGATTCAGTTGCTGTTCTCCATTCCAGCAGAGATAATGATTTGTGAGTCTACCCCTTAATAAATAACCATCTATTATTCTCAATTCTGCACTAGTGTGGGATTTCTTTTAAGCGTCCTTTATCTGGCACCCAATGTGGGGCACGAACCCATGATACTGAGATTAAGAGTCTCATGCTCTACTGACTGAGCTCTTATTGGAAAGGTTCTGGTGAGTCTGTCTTCTGCAAGAGGCTACATGGCTTCTCACTGACTCTGCCTACTTTCTCCTTTCTCTCTGCTTAGAATTCCTGCCTTACTCTATTCTGTTATAGGCCCAAGCATCTTCTTTATTCATTAACCAAACACATCCCCAGCATACCAAGGGGAATCTCATCAAGAGAGGTGTCATCTAGTAACTGATGGAAACAGATGTAGACCAACTGCAAAACATTAGGTAGAGTTTGAAGAATCTTTCAGAAGAGAGGGAGAAAGGATTGTAGGAGTCAAGGGGGTCAAGGACACCACAGGAAACCTCACATAGTCAATTAACATGGGCTCATAGTGACTCATAGAGACTGAACCAACAATTAGGGAACCTACATGGGACTGACCTAGGCACTCTGCTTATATGTTATAGTTGTGTAGCTTGGCCCTCTTCTGGGACTCCTAACAGCAGGAACAGGGGGTATCTCTGACTCTTTTACTGGTTTTTGAGACCCTACTCTTCATACTGGGTCAAGCTGCCCATCATTAACTGATGGGGAGGTGCTTAGTCTTACTGCAACTTGATATGCCATGTTTTGTTGATAATCATGTGAGACCTGCTCTTTCTTAAACAGAAAAAGAGGAAGAGTGAATTGGGGGTAAGAACAGAGGGGGTTGGAGGTAGAGACTGGGAGGAAAGGAAGGATAGGAAACAGTGGCTGGGATGTAAAATAAATAAATAAAATAAATTTATATGAAAAATAAAATCAATAAAAATGTGGCATTGTTACATATATTGAATAACGAGAAAGAAGAAACACTTTTCTACTTCTTCTGTAAAGAAGACTCACATGGGGGAGAGATTCACATATTTATATATTTTATAAAATAGATACATAAACTTAAATGTATCCTGGGATTAACCTTTTAAAAGAGCTAATCAAAAACTGACATTTCCAGATTTATTATGAAATTGTACAATTTACATGCAGCAGTGGCTCTGAGGAGCTTCTCATTTTGGCCAGCATATCACATAATTAAATAGTTAATGGGACTTTCACTAACTAAAAGTCCCACTCAGGGTAGGGTGGGGAGTCTTTCAGCTAAGCTTAGGTTCTTTGTAATGAGACAATATTACAATGACTTACTGGTACCAAGAAAAAAAAATATTTGACAAAGAAAGAAAAAAATTTCAAATTCAGACAATGTAGCTATTCATTGTAAAAAAAAAATTGAAACAAAGACACTATGGTGTTTGGGTATTGAAAAAACAAGAATCATATAATTCTGACTTCTAATCACCCAGAAAGAAGAGATAGGGGAACTGTTCATCAGAAAGGAACATTTACATTGTATATAAAAAAAAGTTAATATTCTCACTGGTAATTGTTTATATATCTTTAATGTTGAAAATTTCATTATAAAGAATGCAAATAGGCTTTGTGTAGTATATAAACCAATAGAGTGAAATGCTGTAAAAGAAAGCTATAGGTGGCCTAAGATTCTAAAACTTGAATACACAAACTTTCTTCTTTCCATATTCATATATATAAATATATATGCACACACATATGTACTAACATGATTTAAAAGTAAATGAATAAGCTTCAACACAAAAAATGAGAGAAATCATTTAATAAACTTGAACAAAGACAAAAACTAAAAATGAAGAGAAATTACTACATTAAAAATTTATGTGATAAGGTTAGCAGGATTATATACACTTGTAATTCTAGCTCTGTTGTAAGTTCAAAGCAGACCTAGCCAACATAGTTCCAGATCAGCAAGGACTAGATAGAAATACACTGTTTAAAAATACTGAAAAAAACTAATCATAAAAAATTATGTGAAAAAAATCACTTTAATTTTAAATTAAAAGATAAGTAATAGCAACTGGTGTGATAGGCAACAGGTAAATGACTGGTGTGCAATGAATTCTACAAACTGAAAAATAAAAAGGAGTTGAATTAATAATCGTGAACCATGAATTCAATGGGGGTACTACACAGTAGAAAATAATAATGACATCTTGAATTTGTGAGCAAACGTATGGATCTAGAAAACATCATATTGAGTGAGGTAACCCAGACCCAGATAGACAAATATTGTATGTATTCACTCATAGGTGACTTTTAGACATAAATCAAAGAAAAACCAGCCTACAATTCACAATCCCAGAGAACTTAAACAACAAAGAGAACCCTAACAGAGGCATACAAGAATCTAATCTGTGTGGGAAGTAGAAAAATACAAGATCTCCTGAGTAAATTGGGAGCATGGGGACCATGAGAGAGGGTAGAAGGGGAGGGAGAGGAAAGGAGAAGAGTGGAGAAAAATATACGGCTCAATAAAAACAATAAAAAATTGTGAACCATAAACTAAGCTATTATTAAAGAGTGAAATTGCATATAATAAGTAAACATATGGTAAGAATGTCAACCTTGGAATTATTCAGAGATATGCAAATCAAGTTATATACAGATTGTGTATTTCCATAATGCCAAAATTTTTGGCAGTCAATGTTGAGAAAATTCTGGTGAAACATTAGTTTGGTATACATAAACAACTCAGTATAACTTAGTCTCACTTAGTGACAGAACACTAAATTTTAACTGTGGGGAAATAACTAGAAAATAATTTGAAGTGTCTGATAACATTCAAATGTACATAATGCTTTGCATAAGAACCTGGTTTAGTTGATGTTTCTCTAGCAAATCATATAGACATATGACATACAAATGCATATATATACATATATATCCAGAAACATCACAATAGATGTGAAGCATTTCAACTATAGACATAAATGTAGAAATAATAAAAGAATTTGCCCATGATTTAAATGTAACCTTTAATCCACAGTGAACAGAAAAATAACATTTCAAGCAGAATTGACAAAATAAATACACAATATCCAGGTTTATTATGAAAAAAAATAATTCATGGGTTCTGAGAAGGAAAATATTGCTATTTAAAAGCATTATTCCTATTGTTTTCTATTGCTTTGTGTATTTGTTCTTAATAAAAAGAAAACTAAAATCTGAACACTTTAAAAATTCTGCTTTTGTTGCCAAGCTGCCTTTTACCTGTAATCTTGTCACCTGAAAGGCTGAGTCAGGAAGATTGCCAAGAGTTAAAGCCTAGTCTGGGCTTCAAAGTGAAACATTGTCTAGATTTTTTAAATTAAACTTTACATATTCTTTTTTCTTTATTTTTGATGCCCATTTCTAGAGATTTGAGGTATAAGGACAGCATCTGGGGAGTACCAGAAGCCTTCATACATGAGTGTATTTCATGTCTGTGAAAAACTAAATTTGAACAAGTATCAGTTATACTGAGTTGCTAATGATTAAGTCTCTTTCTAAATACAACTATTTTAGGGCAAGGTGTTTTGTTTTCCTTCTTTAAACAACCAAGTAGATTTTTATCACTGGCAGTTATGTCTCTATCAAGTGATATAAATATATTGTATGTATTTGCACATTAATTTTCATATTAGGTGAAACATGTAGACTGTGTAAGAATTACTTTAGTTGATTTTGGATATGAGTCATTAGAGTCACCACAATTTATCTGTTGTTATACAGGGAAGAAACAGTAATTTCTGTTGGTGATAACTTTCACTTAAGTAAAGTCCCTAGTTATGGAATGAATGAATTCTGTGAGTCTGAGTTCTGTACGGTCAGCTGAAGCAAGGTTAGAATGAATGTACTCTTCCAAGAAAGAACACTGCCACCCTCCATTTCTGATTCCCTTGAGCTTAGAAAGTTTTATCAATGTAGTTAACCTTTATTATAAAGATACCAAAAAGACTGACAAAGGACTTTGGTGGGAGAAGCAGAGTTGTCTTTGACTAATTCTGCTAAAAACCAATAAGAAAAAAAAACCAGCATTGCCATTGCTGGTCTCCCTCTTTCTTTACTTAATAAACTCGTTTACTTTTTAAATTAGAAATTATGTAGGCTCTTTAAAACTTTATTATATACAGTTTAGGCTTTCTCTAAGGTCTTCTTCTAGACCTCTCTTGAAGAGGACTCACCCCTTGAATCTTGCCCTCTGCCCAAAGCCAATCTGGGCCATCCTGTTCTCAACCCTTAAAATCTGTGTCTCCAGGAATCCTGGGTCCTCCTGGTATGAGGATCCCTAACAACTGAATAAAGGACTCTGGTACAACACTTACTTATTTCTGGCCAGGCTCCTCAGTTTTCTCAGTTAGGGACGTATTTCCACCCTATCTCCACTTTCCCCACTGAACCCATTGTGTAGCTCTTTCCTATAGAATTAAAACCTTCCAGTCTCGGAGGGAAACAAGACAGGATGTTTACAGGGAGTGAACCAACAGGTTGTTCTAAGGTGAAGTAAAATACTGCAAGGAAGCTCATTATGACAGGAAGCAAATGACTCATAACAGCATCAGGAAGTCTCTGACTGACCAGATTCACTAGGCTTTTCCCTCCCAAAGAATACATAACAGTGAAGACTATCAGATAAGCCCAGACTTCTAGAAGAAGCAATGACCAGCCAAAGAGTCTGAAAGAGCTGAACTGCCTGGAAGAGGTTCAGATCAACTGGGCCATTGGGAAAGAATCCTCTCCAACCTGTTGGGCTGCCTGCAAGTAGTGCAGTGAGATCAGATTTCCACTTTCATGGGCTGTGACCCCTGTTAGACATGGCTTTGGTGATGCAGCTGACCTTGAGTCATTTCTGCTCCTACAAGTAACCCCCCAAAAAGCATTGGTTCACCAATTTGTACTTTGATGTGTCGTTGGTTTCCTATCTGAGGCGAGTAGACATTTGTTCACATCTCCCCCGGAATAGTATCACATAACAGCTCCCCAATGTACACACAAACACGCACAGACACACACAGACACACAGACACAGACACACACACACACACACACCAAAAGACTCAGAGTCAAAGGTTTATAGATGATTCATTCATTTACAGCAAAAAACAAAACAAAAAACACCAGAGTTCCCGTCGTCTTAAGAGAAACATGGGGCAATCCCACGGCATAAGTTTCTTGCTAGAGGTCCCCAGGGATTTTCTTAAAGTGAGGAAGTATGATACACCTCCAGCTACTTCAGACTTGAAGTCAATTGGAGATTCTTGTAGTCACTACACTATATGAGCTCTTTAAAACGCTCTTTCTTCTTCTGTATATGCAACAAAGTAAGAAGTTTTAGGGCACCTATTGTTTCCTGTTTTCTTCTCTCATAAGGGTACTTATCTTGAGCATCTCACAGGGTACAACTTCAAATCCTGAATATTGCTCTTTAATACCACAAGCTGCCTCCTGAGAGCACAGCCACCCATTCCTCACAGGTCCTCATCTGGATGTTAATTATGTAATTATATTTATAAAACATATAAACATATGATTTATATTCAAGTTATTTCATTAAATTGAACAAAATTGAAAGATACGTTAATCTATTTCATCATTTTCTACTCTAACTAATGGAAGCAATGCTTCTTTTTGATGGTATTACTTCTTACTAGGTGTTCTGCATTTTTTCCTATTTGTGTGGATATCATACATATTGTGTGTGTGTGTGTGTGTGTGTGTGTGTGTGCATGCTGTTTAGTCAAGTTTCTATTGATGTGCTAAGACACCATAACTAAAAGCAACTTGGGGAAGAAAGGGTTTAGTATACCTTTTAACTCCCAGGTAACAATTCATCACTGAGGTAAGCCAGGGCAGGAACTCAAGAAAAAGCGTAAGCATGAACCCTGAAGGAAAGCTGCTGTCTTGCTCTCCATAGCATGCTCACCTTGCTTTCCTATATAAACCAGGACCAACTGTATAGGGCTGGGCCCTTCCAAATCAACCATTAAGAAAATGCCCCACAGACACATCCACAGGTCAATTTGATAGAGACAATTCCTTAACTAATGTTCCATCTCCCAGGTGACTCAAGGTTGTGCTGTCCACCAAAACCAGCATATGTAAACATTTGTGTCAGAGTACATGCACATGAAGAGGACAAAGGTTGAAATTGAAATATTGTCTTCTATCATTCTCTACCTTGTTTTGTTTTGTTGGTTGGTTGGTTGGTTTTGTGTTTTTCTAATAGGCTTTCCTCACTGAACCTAGTGCTCACCTTTGACTAGAATGTTGGCCATTTTTGTTGGCCATAAAATCTTAGTGATTCACCTGCTCCTGCATCCCAGTGCTAGCACTATAGTTCTATACTGCCATGTGATCCTTCTTTATTTTTTCTTTATTTCTTTTTTTTAAAGACAGGGATTCTCTGTAGATTCAGAACCTGTCCTAGAACTAGCTCTTTTGTCCAGGCTGGCCTTAAACTCACAGAAATCCGCTGCCTCTACCTCTCAAGTGCTGGGATAAAAGGTGTGCACCATCACTGCCCTGCTGCCTAGACCCTTTTTATGAAAGGTATTTAGGATATGATCTTGGGTCCTCATGCTTGTAATGACAAGAATTCTACTGACTAAATCATCTACTCATAATTAAAGCTTTTTTTCCCTCAGTACTCTTATTTCCTCATCAAAGTAATGGAAAAAAATAGTTGCTAGTTGAGGGTTCTTTTGCAGACTTAGATAACAGTGAATACATTAAGAAAAAAGTGAACTTTTGTCTGAAGTTTTCTTTAAAGAAAACTGAATTTAATAGATATTCATTCTTAGTGAAATTTCAGAACCCTCTTTATGTTCTCTTCAATGGATATTGTTTGCTTGCTGTTCTGCTTGGAATTCTGGATGGTACAGATTAATTTAACATGATCCCTGCTATTGAGAACCTTCACACTCTAACACTTTGGTTTCTTCTGACAGAAAGACGTGGAATGATAACTCATCCCCTAAAGGCTAAATATAAGTCAAGAAAATGTTTTACTTAAAAGACAGATAGGGTCCCTCCTATGACATAAGTCAAAGAATTTGGTGGTAAACTTACTGACTCTTGAAGTTTCCTCAGCCACAAAAAAATAATTTGAAAACTGAATATTAAATCCAAATTAATTTTAAATACAGGACTGAGATTGAACATAAGCAAAGGAAATCCCCAGGTAGAAACAAATAAAATATTCAAAGTCAGTATAATGAGCAAAAACTAAGTTCAGTGACCTATGGAAAAAAAAACAGAATGCAGCAAATTCCCCAAAGCCTAGGGTTTAACATGTACCAGAGTCCTAGGCTTAAGTCTAAAGTCTAAGTAAACACTAAACTTAGGAATTTCTCCTTTAAATTAAAAGCCAGTCTATATTATAGCAACTAGAACATTGTACTCACTATGCCATTGACACTGTGAAGAAGCAGGCCAACTAAAGTGTTCTGGGGAAGAAAACAGAACTGAGAAGCTTACCTCTGCACCTTGCTGAGGGTGTTGTATGATTTGCATTAACCTGTCTGTGGAAAATCCCATATGATAAATTCTTAGTTTGCTGAAACCCTTAGAACTGAGAAAACGACCAAACCTGCTCTTATCTCACAGATGTTTGACAAATTCATCTCTCCAGCCCCAATCATATGTTTATAAAGCAAACTTGAAGCTCTAAAAGTTAGAAACATAATAATTCAACATTTACATCCAGCTATACTGAATAATTGGTAGACTTGCCCTGATTTCATAAACAATAATCAAACAGATAAAATATATGAAGTTATTGGTTTGGGGCATTAAATAACATCCAGAGAAGAATTATGGCCACTGAGAAAAGAGAAGAGAGTTAGCTGATCGCTGTAAGAGTCCCACTATCTACTTAGTGACAAATTTTGGATTTCAGAAGAAGACAAAACCAAAACAGCACAGTGGATTCCTGAACTACAAAATATTGACACCCTCGTCAGAGAATCTTGCATAGCAGAAATTTTCTAGAATTGTATTAGTAGAGAGAGCTACAGCCAAAAAAAAAATTAGAGGTCTGTCTATCAACAGCTAACACTGTGCAAGAGATAATATAAAAAACAGTATATGACTGTCACCCTTGGGACAAGGAGACAGGGAGAGCTATGCTATAGCAGCAGTGTGTTTCTGGGAATACTTGCCAAATGACAGCCCTAGAAGTTCAGAGACTATCTGAGTCAAGAAGATAAAGTTGGAGCTAAAACTAGAGAAAAAAGTAGGAAAAACACATAAGCAGGCAATTCTTCAAGTTCAACAGGCTAGGAATAATTTTTCCTCTCACTATCTACTGTGGAAAAACAGGAAGGGATCTGGGTATAACCTTCAAAAGCCCCACCCCTCCTGATTCATACCACCTGGGTTCCACCTCCTAAAAGTTCCATAACCACCCAAAATAATACTACCCAAAGAGCAAGCATTTAAAATAAGATCCTGTGGGTGACATTTCATTTTTAAACTAAAACAAGCATTTATCAGAATGCCATTCCTTCTTTATGCTGAATATGTTCTTAACTATTCAATTTAATAACCCTTAATTGTAGTATATTTAATCATATACATATACATAATTTTTATTATATTTCTATTTTGTGTGTATGAGTGTCTTCCTGCAAGTAAGTATATACACCTCATGTCTGGTGCCCACAAAGAGCTTCACTGGCTCTCCTGGAACTGGAGTTACAGATGACACATGGTGTGTCACCATGTGGGCACTGGAAACTGAACTTAGGTTCAACAAGGACTCTGAATTCCTGAGCCATCTCTCCATCCCTATCCAATCATGTTCAATATATTTTAAATACATTGTATGTTGATAATTCATTTTAGTTTACCCACATTGTCTCTTGTAAATATAGCTGCTATGAACATTGGTATAGAAGTATCTGTTGTGGTCAGTCTAATCTTTTTTATATGTAAAGATATGTGCTTTTGTGTACAATAAATAAATATGAGAGATATAGAAATGAAATTGCTGGATTACTTGGTAGCCCTGTGTCTAACTTTATAAGAATTGTTTTTATAGAGCAGCTGTACTATTTTACCTTACTACCAGAAATTCATAAATTATATTATTTCTTCCATTTTAAAAGAAGTTGACTTATTTCAAATTTAAATATTTAAATGTTTCCTGCTTAGATAGTGGAACTCTTTCTTTCTATATTCACAGAAGGCTGAATAAAAGTCCAGGTACTTACATAGGCTGTTGTTGATGACACCTTCTGATCCAGACAAGTTTTTCACTGAAATGTTCTTTGAAGCTTTCTCACACCTGCAGGTTTGGTGAGTTTCCCCAGCTTCTATTCTATACTTCAGAAATGAAACATTCTTTTTTAAAAGAGAAGGAACTACAGTGTATATAATTTATGCATGCTTTATTTCTTCTAAGTTTATCAAAGACTCAGAATTATCAGAAAATCCATCCCTCATCTCCTGTATCATTGACCCTTGGTAGCCATGAATTCCTCATCTCTGAATTTAAGAAAGTTCAAAGAAAATTATCCAGGCAGAAGATGTGTCCATATAAACTATGTATAGACCTTTGTTGTTATCCCTTAAATAATAAATATCAATTATTTGCTAAATTAGGCATTACTAATAATCTGTAGATTTTTTTTAAACATATATGGCACATGAGCAGGCTCTGCACACATACAATACCATTTTCTCTAAAAAGCTGAGCATCTGATGACTTTGGTATCTTTGAAACCCACCCTTTATGACGTGGATGGATACCTATACTCACAAATACACAATCTTCTCTTAACCATTAAGAACCATTTTTGTTCACTGAGGTAAGTTTCATGTGCTCCACCATTGTCTCTTCCAAGCTTTAAACTTCTTTTTAAAAAATTGAAAACCTTTTTATATTTCAAATAAAAACTGAAATGTAAAAAAGCACACCATGAGGAATAACTGACTCTGCTCCTAGGGTTCCAAATAAATTACACAGAATTGACTTTCAACCAATTGATAATCTGAAGACTGACTCCAAAGACAGTCAACCATCTGGGTCTATTCTAGGAAGGACAATCTAGAATCAACTTACAAAATCATAAATGTGAGAAAAAACTGTTTGATAGGACAATGAATTTCAAGATATGTGGTTACATATGTTGTATGTACTGTTAACTAACATACTTTATTAAGGTTTTATTTCATAAGGATTTTAAAATTCTTTTGAGTCATGAGTCCTAGATAAAACACACTGTTTAAAGTAAACTCAAAGGATTGACAACCTGTACAACGTCTAAACTACCTTTAAGTATACAAATAAAACCAAAATTAAACTGATGTAACATAAACTAAGATCTTATATCTCAGTTTACCAATTGATAATGCATAATCTTAAAGATTTTGAATTCTCAACCCTAAACAATGGACACTAAGATGAATTTCAAAAATTAACAACCTTGCAAAGAAATTAGAAATATAGTTCATACCCAGGATGTTAATCAATCAGTTAAAACCTACTAAAAGCTGACATGAATGTAATTGAAAGTCTTCAAAACTAAGACAAGAAGTAAAAGAACGAAAAAGATGTCTGAAGAAACACAGACTTTAAATTTTAACAACAATCAACATATTTTTAAAATCTCAGTTAGCTACATGTACAAGAGACATAAAATGATTACTTGAAGTCACATTGTAGCCAAATTGTTCAAAACTAATTAAATAGAGGAAGTCCTATGTGTGGTGTTTCACTTTACATTATATAATGCCAGGATGCAGGCGGTTGTGACAGGAGGTTCTCATTTGAAGTCCTTGTCTTAAAATACCAAAAATGGGGCTGATTAAAAAAGAGAGACAAATTATAAATCGGTAATAGACATTTATGTACAGAGGAGGAGCAATGTGAGTCACTGCAGATTTACTGTGAAACAATGAGAGAAAATGCAGAAGTATCTTTAAAATACAGAAAGAAAAAAGAATCACTCTAAATTTCCAGTGAAATATCTTTCTAAAATGAGGACATATTAAATTAGAATTACTACATAGAATCCAAAAGATGTAGCCTCACTGAAAACTGAAGGAATACATTGGAAAGAGTAGTCCCAGAAACATTTAAATGTTTTGTAGTATATTTTCTTTGGAAGAAAAAGTGACAGTGGTAAGTTCTACAATTAAAATGGCCTCTTTGAGTTCAGAGGAGAGGATTTGATTTTAAGTGGGAAAGGCCAAGAATGACTCTTATGAATGTCATTGCTGTTTATATACAGTATAAATGGACACCATCAATACCCTCTGCTTTGGCAAAATAATACTTTCTTTGTGACTAATACTGATGAACAGGAACTGGCCTAGAGCCATATTAAAAAGGGATGTATGGGCCTGCAACACATATCATTGCATTTTTTCCAACTCTGAAATGCAAAGTTGGAGTATAAATACTGGACAACTTGCAAAATCTAATTATTGGTTTATTAATCAGTATTTTGGCTGGTTCTTCTTAAATACACTAATGTTTTTACTCTAGTCAGTGTATTTTTGACAGTACAGACCAAGTAAAAATAAACCCTTTGAACTTCCTTTACTTACCAAAAGAATAAGCTAAAAGTACCACTGATTCTTGGGAAAAACTGTTGTGATTAGCAAAAATATTAAGACTCAAAGGATTCAGAGTTCATGACTTCTATAACATGTTTGCTCATTTCGCCAATGAAGAAGAAAACTGGCAATGAAAATGACATTGACCTATATGCTAGCTGTAGGTATTTATGTCAACTTGGCATGAACCAGAGTTATTTGGGGACAGAGAACTTCAATTAAGAAAATAATCTCACCAGATTGGCCTGTAAGTAAGAATGTGGTGCTTTAATTAGTGGCTGAGGTGGGAGGACAAAGCCCGTGTAGGCAGTGCCATTCCTCAGCATGTGGTCCTTGAATGTATAAGAAAACAGACAGAGTAAGTTGCTAGATAGCATTATGTCAATTTGGCAAGAGTTAAAGTCATCTGAGAGGTGGGAACATCAATTAAGAAAATGCCTCCATAAGACTGGGCTATACTGTAAAGTGAAGGATGGCCATGCTAAAGTCCACAGCCTCAGAGAGGCGAGGTGACAAGGAGGGCCCAATAGACCCAGTCCTCGTGAGTAAACTAGAGATAGGTGAGGATGGGAATATGAGGGAACAGGTTGGGAGGTGGATGGAGGGGGAAGAGTACTGAACAGGGTCAGATAGAAACCTTGTGCAGGGGAACCTCCAAGAAATCTGCAAAGATAGCCCCAGCTAAGACTCCTAGTAGTTGCCAGGTGGTGGTGGCACATGCCTTTAATTCCAGCACTCAGGAGGCAGAGGCAGGTGGATCTCTGTGAGTTTGAGGCCAGCCTGGTCTACAGAGCTAGTGGTCAACCAAGGACGGGTCCAGCCTTAGACTCACGTCACAAAGTAAGCCCATCCCTGACACTGACTGGAGCACCAGGACCCAGAGAATGAATGGCCCAGAGACCTAAGATAGAAGCAAACACAACTGGATAAAAATACCAATGTAAAGATGCCTAACGATATTCTGATATACTCATAGATTGGTGACTATACCAATTGTCGTTAGAGAGCCTTTATCCAGTAGCTGATGGAAACAGATGCAGAGACCCACAGTCAAACTCTATGCAGAGCTCTGGTAAACCTGCTGAAAAGAGGAAGGAAGGATTGTGCGAGCCAGAGAGTCAAGGGCCTCATAAGAAAACCCAGAGAAACAGCTTAACTAGTGTTATTGGAGCTCATAGAGTCTGAACCAACAGCCAGGGATCTTTCATGTTACTGACCTAACCCCTCTACATATATGTGACAGTAGTATGGTTTGGTCTACTTGTGGGACTACTAACAGTGAAAGCAGGGGCTATCTCTCATGCATTGACTGGCTTTTGTAAACATATTCCTCATACTGGGTTGCCTTGTCCAGCCTTGATACAAGGTGAGAAGCTTAGTCTTACCCCAACCTGATATGCCATGCTTTGTAGTTACTCATAGGAGACTTGTCCCTTTCTCAACAGAAACAAAGAGGCAAATTTGTGGGGTGAGGTGGAGGAGAGGTGGGAGGGAAGGGAAACTGGCCATGTTATAAAGTAAATAAAAATTTAAAGAATACACAAATAAATTTGGATAAAAGATTGGTCTGTAGGCAAAACTGTAATGCCTTTTCTTAGTTGGTGATTGATTATCAGGGCCCAGCCCATTGTGAGTGGTGCCATTCCTAAGCTTGTGGTCCTGGATTCTATAAGAAAGCAGACTGAGAAGCCACGATGAGCAAGCCAATAATCAGAACCCCTCCAAGACCTCTGCATCTACCTCCTGCCTTAAGGTTCTGGCCCTTCTTGAGTTCCTGTCCTGACTTCCTCCAGTGATAAACTACAGTGTGGAAGCGTAAGCCAAATAAACTCTTTCCTCTCCCAGTTGCTTTAGTCATAATGTTTCATCACAGCAATGATAACACTAAGACAGCAAGGGACAAAGAGCAAGCCGCTAACCAACACTTCTCCATGGCCTTTGCATCAGTCCTACCTATAGGCACCTGACTTAAGTTCCTGCCCTGAGCTACCTGGATGATGATACTGTAAGATGAAATGAACCCTTTCATCCTAAAGTTGCTTTGGTCAGTAAATTTTACTGTACCGGTAGAAAATGAAAATAAGAAAGTTTGTTATTAATTTCATTAATATGTAACTCCATTTGATATAGCCAGCTAGTGTAGTTCCTCCTTTCAACTACACAGCTGTTGATGCAGAAAATATATTTATTCATTACCTGCTCAACTTTTGAAAGAAGCTACATTGACCTGGAAAGGATATCAGTACACCATTTCTTCCTAGGACTAAATCAACTCTCTAGCACTCTGTCTTAATCTAGTTTTTGTGAGCTTGACCACCTTCAAAAATTTTTCCATACACTGTATTTTAAATTTTGATCATATTCTTTTCCTCACTCAATCAAAAGATAATTGGTTACTCACATAACATTTGTGCAACTATTGCATGATATATCTTGTAGGTAGATTGCTATTGTAGGCCATGGGGTTTGTATCTAGGTGATCCTGATGATTACTTTTATCCTCCAGTACAGTGAAAAATAAAATCCAGTACCATCAACACTCATCACCAAGAGTGAAGCTTCTATCTGGGTACCATTTTCTTCATGTTTGATTATATAAATCATATATTCAATAAAAGGGCCTTACCATCAGATTGTGGAGGGTAATAAATAGCCTTGTCAATAAACAGTGATGCTTAGGGTTGTTATATGGAACCCCTTAGGCCAATGAATTTACAAGATGCTAATATAAGATTAGTTAATTCTTAACACTGGAAGTTTTATTGATGGCATAAGATGTCTAGTTGGAGCATTATCTCCCACATTGTATGGTGACTACATTTAAGTCTCTCTCTCTTTCTCTCTCTTCTCTCTCTCTCTCTCTCTCTCTCTCTCTCTCTCTCTCTCTCACACACACACACACACACACACACACACACACGGAGTAGTCTACAAAAGTAGGTTTCTGTATGGCATTTCAGAAGACCTTTAGTGTTAGTTGTCCCTCTCAGAACTACTATTCTAGTTATATATTTATAACATGATGTTCTAGTTCCCCTTCCTTGAAAATTCCCCTCTTCCCACCTCATTCCTATCTACCCAACCTCTGTAATTATTCTGATTGAAACATGCATCTTTATTTTTTATTTTTTTCAATTTTTGTTTTGTGTATTGAGAAATGGTCTCGTGTACCCCAGGCTAGCCTCAAACTCACTATGTGACTGAGGATGGCCTTTATTTATTTTTTTTTTACTTTTTTTGATTTTTCCATTCAAAAATTTACACTTCTTCCCCTCCTCCCATTCTTCTCCTCCCTCCCCCTCTCTCCTTAAGAGAGGGCAAGGAAACCCTGCCCTCTGGAATGTCCAAGGCCCTCCCCCCTATATCCAGGCTTAGGAAGTTGCACATCCAGATAGACTAGGGTCCCAAAAAGCCAGTACATGCAGTAGAAACAAGTCCCAGTGCCTTTATCAATGGCTCCTCAGTCAGCCCCCATTGTCAGCCTCACTCAGAGAGTCCAGTTTGATCACATGCTTGTTCAGTCCCAGTCCTGCTGGATTTGATGAGCTCCCATTAGAACAGGTACTCTGCCTCAGCAGGTAGACCACCCCTCCCGGTCCTGACTTCCTTGCTCATCTTCTCCCTCTTTCTGCTCTTCAACTGGACATTGGGAGCTCAGTCCGTTGCTCTAATGAAGATCTCTGTCTCTATCTCCATCCGTTGCCTGATGAAGATTCTATGATGATATTCGAGATAATCATCAGTGTGATAGTGGGGCAAGGACAGTTCAGGCACCCTCTCCTCTGCTGCCCAAGGACCTGGCTGGGGACATTCCTGTGGACACCTGGGATCCCCTGTAGAGCCAAGTCTCTTGCTACCCCTAAAATGGCTCCCTTAATGTAGATATCTTCTTCCCTGTTCCTATAGTCGCCCTTCCTCCATCTCCACCCTCCCACTCCCCCAAGTTCTCCCCAGTCTTTCCCTTATCCCTTCTCTCTCCCCCTCTCCCCTTCCCCCAAGCCCAACCCTACTCCTATCCTCACCCCCATGCTCCCAACTTTTGCCGGGCAATCTTGTTTGCTTCCAATTTCCAGGAGGATCTATATAAGTTTTTCTTTGGGTTCACCTTATTATTTGGCTTATCTAGGCTTGTGAACTATAGGCTCAATGTCCTTTTTTTATGACTAGAGTCCACTAATGAGTGAGTACATACCATATTCATCTTTTTGGGTCTGGGTTATCTCACTCTGGAAAGTGTATTCTATTTCCATCCATTTTCATGCAAAATTCAAGATGTCATTGGTTTTTACCGCTGAGTAGTACTCTAATGTGTATATTCCACACTTTCACTTTCTTTATCCATTCTTCCACTGAGGAGCATCTAGGTTGTTTCCAGGTTGTTTCTTGCTACTACAAATAATGCTGCTATGAACATAGTTGAACAAATGCTTTTGTAGTGTGATTGGGCATCTCTTGGGTATATTCCAAAGAGTGGAATTGCTGGATCCTGAGGGAGGTTGATTCCCAATTTCCTAGGAAACTGCCACACTGATTTCCAAAGTGGTTTCACAAGTTTGCATTCACACCAGCAATGGATGAGTGTTCCTCTTACTCCACATCCTCTCCAGCATATGCTATCCTTGGTGTTTTTTCATTTTAGCCATTCTAATATGTATTAGATGGTATCTCAAAGTTGTTTTGATTCGCATTTTCCTGATCGCCAAGGAGGTTGAACATGACCTTAAGTGTCTTTTGGCCATTTGAACTTCTGTTGAGAATTTTCTGTTCAATTCAGTATCCCATTTTTTAATTGGGTTAATTAGAATTTTAATGTCTAGATTCTTGAGTTCTTTATATACTTTGAAGATCAGACCTTTGTCTGATGCGGAGTTGGTGAAGATATTCTCCCATTCAGTAGGATGTCTCTTTGTCTTAATGACAGTGTCCTTTGCTTTACAGAAGCTTCTCAGTTTCAGGAGTTCCCATTTATTCAATGTTGCTCTTATTGTCTGTGCTACTGGGATTATACATAGGAAGTGATCTTCTGTGCCCATGTGTTGCAGTCTACTTCTGACTTTCTCTTCTATCAGGTTCAGTGTGGTTGGATTTATATTGAGGTCTTTAATCCATTTGGACTTGAGTTTTATGCATAGTGATAGATATGGATCTATTTTCATTCTTCTACAGGTTGACATCCAGTTATGTCAGCACCATTTGTTGAAGAAGTTTTTTTTTCTTCCATTGTATACTTTTAGCTTTTTTGTTGAAAATCAGGTGTTCAAATCCATAATTTGGAAATTAATATCCAGGTCTTCAATTCGATTCCATTGGTTGGTGTCTCTGTTTTTATGCCAATACCAAGCTGTTTTCTTTACTGTAGCTCTGTAATAGAGTTTGAAGTCAGGGATGGTAATGCCTCCGGAAGTTCTTTCATTGTATAGTATTGTTTTGGCTATCCTAGGTTTTTTTTTATTGTTTTTCCAAATAAAGTTGATTGTTGTTCTCTCAAGGTCTGTGAAGAACTTGTTGGAATTTTGATGGGGATTGTGTTGAATTCATAGATTGCCTTTGGTAGAATTGCCATTTTTACTATGTTGATCCTACCCATCCAAGAGCATGGGAGATCCTTCCATTTTCTCATGTCCTCTTCAATTTCTTTCTTCAAAGCCTTAAAGTTCTTGTCAAATAGATCTTTCACTTCCTTGGTTAGAGTTACCCCAAGATACTTTATGTTATTTGTGGCTATCATGAAAGGTGAAATTTCTCTGATTTCCCTTTCTGCTCCTTTATCCTTTGTGTATAAAAGGGCTACTGATTTTTTTTGAGTTGATCTTGTATCCTGCCACATTACTGAAGGTATTTATCAGCTGTAGGAATTCTTTGGTAGAGTGTTTGGGTCACTGATGTACACTATCATATCATCTGCAAATAACGAAAGTTTGACTTCTTCCTTTCCGATTTGAATCCCCTTGATCTCCTTATGCTGCCTTATTGCTATTGCTAGAACTTCAAGCACTATGTTGAAGAGATATGGTGAGAGTGGACAGCCTTGTCTTGTTCCTTATTTTAGTGGAATGGCTTTGAGTTTATCTCCATTCAATTTGATATTAGCTGTTGACTTGCTGTATATTGCTTTTATTACATTTAGATATGGTCCTTGTATCCCCAGCCTCTCCAAGACTTTTTATCATACAGGTGTGTTGAATTTTGTCAAATGGTTTTTCAGCATCTAATGAAATGATCATGTGTTTTTTTCTTTCAGTTATTTATATGATGGATTACATTGATAGATTTTCATACACTGAACCAGTCCTGCATCTCTGGGTTGAAGCCTACTTGATTGTAGTGGATAATTTTTTTTGATGTGTTCTTGGATTCGGTTTGCCAATATTTAAAAGAGAATTTTTGCATTGATGTTGCATGAGCGAGATTGGTCTGTAATTCTCTTTTTCGGTTGAGTCTTTGTGTGGTTTTGGTATGAGGGTAACTGTAGCTTCATAAATAGAGTTTGGCAATGAGTCTTCTGTTTCTATTATATGAAACACATTAAGGAGTATAGGTATTAGTTCTTCTTGGAAGTTCTGGTAAAATTCTGCATTAAAATCATCTGGTCCTGGGCTTTTTTTGGTTGGGAGGATTTTTATGACAGCTTCTATTTCCTCACGACTTATAGGTTTATTTAAATTGTTCACCTGGTCTTGATTCAATTTTGGTATATGGTATTTATCTAAAAACAAGTCAATTTCTTTTACATTTTCCAACTTTATGGCATATAGACTTTTGTACTAAGACCTAATGTGTCTCTGAATTTCCTCAGTGTCTGTGGTTATGTCCCCCTTTTCATTTCTGATCTTGTTAATTTGCATGTTTCTCTCTCTGCCTTTTGATTAGTTTGGATAGGGGTTTCTCAATCTTGTTGATTTTTCTCAAAGAACTAGCTCTTTGTTTCATTCATTCTTTGGATTGTTTTCTGTCTTTCTATTTTGTTGATTTCAGCCCTCAGTTTGATTATTTCCAATCTTCTACTCTTCCTGGGTGGGTCTGCTTCTTTTTATTCTAGAGCTTTCAGCTGTGCTGTTAAGTCTCTAATGTGAGATTTCTCTGTTTTCTTTATGTGGGCACTTAGTGCTATGCACTTTCCTCTTAGCATTGTTTTCATAGTGTCCCATAGGTTTGGGTATGGTGTGTCTTTTTTTTCGTTGAATTCAAGGAAGACTTTAATTTCTCTCTTTATTTCTTCCCTGACCCAGAGGTAGTTCAATAGTTGACTGTTCAGATTCCATGAGTTTGTAGGCTTTCTGGGGGTAGAATTGTTGCTAAATTCTAACTTTATTCCATGGTGATCCGATAAGACACAGGTGGTTACTAAGATTTTTTTGTATCTGTGGAAGTTTGCTTTGTTACTGAGTATGTGATCAATTTTCGAGAAGGTTCCATGAGATGCTGAAAAGAAGGTATATTCTTTCCTATTTGAGTGGAATGTTCTATAGATGTCTGTTAAATCCATTTGATTCATTACCTCTATTAGTTCTCTTATTTCTCTATTAGGTTTCTGTCTGGTTGACCTGTGCATTGGTGAGAGAGGAGTGTTGAAGTCTCCTACTATTAGTATGTGGGGTTTGATGTGTACTTTGAGTTCTAGTAATGTTTCTTTTACATATGTGGGTGTTTTTATGTTAGGGGCATAGACATTCAAGATTGACACTTCATCCTGATGAATTGTTCCTGTTATGAGTATAAAGTGCCTATCTCCATCTCTTCTGATTGATTTTAGTTTGAAGTCAATTTTGTTAGATATTAGTATAGCCACAAGCACTTTTTTCTTAGATCTGTTTGATTGAAAAACCTTTTCCCAAACCTTTACTCTTAGTAAATGTCTGTCTTTGTGGTTGAGGTGTGTAAACAGCAGAAATGTTGGATCCTGATTTTGTATTCATTCTCTTAACCTGTGCCTTTTTATAGCGGAATTGAGTCCATTGATATTAAGTGATATTAATGCCCAATGGTTGTTAACTCCGATTATTTATTTATTTTTTGGTGTTAGAGTTTGTGTGTTTCCCTTCTTTGAGTTGTGCTGGTGGAGGGTTGTTAGATGTCTGTGTTATTGTGGGTGTTGTTAGGTTCCTTGGGTTGTGATTTTCCTTCTATTACTTTCTGTAAGGCTGGGTTTGTGGTTACGTATTGTTTAAATTTGTTTTTATCCTGGAATATTTTGTTTTCTCCATTGATGGTGAAAGAAATCTTGGCTGGGTATTGTAGTCTGGACTTGCATTCATGGTCTCTTGGTTTCTGCAACACAGCTATCCAAGACCTTCTGGCTTTCATGATTTCCATAGAGAAGTCAGGTGTATTTCTGATACGTTTACCTTTATAAGTTACTTGACCTTTCTCCCTTGCCACTCTTAATATTCTTTCTTTATTCTGTATGTTTTGTGTTTTGATTATTATATGGTGAGGAGATTTTTTTTTACCCAGTCTATTTGGTGTTCTGTATGCTTCTTGTACCTTTATAGGAATATGTTTCTTTAGGTTTGGAAAGTTTTCTTCTATAATTTTGTTGAATATATTTTCTGGGCCTTTGAGCTGTAATCCTTCTCCTTCTACCCCTATTATTCTTAGGTTTGTTCTTTTCATTGTGTCCCAGACTTCCTGGATGTTTTGTGTTAAGAATTTGTTGGATTTGCTGTTTTCTTTGATCAGTGCATTTATTTCCTCTATAGTATCCTCAGCGTTTAAAATTCTTTCTTCTATCTCTTGTATTCTGTTGGTTATACTTGTCTCTGTAGTTTCTGATCGTTTACCCAGATGTTCCAAATCCTGCCATCTCTCAATTTGTATTTTTTTCATTGCCTCCATTTCAGTTTTCAAGTCTTGAACTGTTTCCATTTCCCATTTGATTGTTTTTCTTGGGTATCTTTGAGGGATTTATTCATTTCTTCTAATTTTTTGTTAGTCTTCTCATCCATTTCTTTAAAGGAGTTTTTCACATCCTGTTTAATGGTCTCTAACACTTTCATAATGTCATGTTTAAAGTCAATTTCTTCTACTTATGGATTAGGATGTTCTACTTATGGATTAGGATGTTCAAGTCTTCCTGTTTAAGTTCACTGGATTCTGGTATTATCATGTTGCTTTTCAGATTATTGGAGGAATTCTTGCATTGGTGCCTCCCCATCCCTTCCCTCAAACGCTGTTAGGAGAGTCTTAGTGGCTTGGTCCGATCTTTGCTATGATTACCTGTGTACTTGAGGTTTTTCTTGGTCTGCCCTCTCTTAGGTCCCCTCAGCACTGCAGTTGTTTCTCAGATCCTCTCCACCCTGAAGTAGGCTGTGGTGGTGGATATAAGGACCCTGCAGATGGAAAGAAGTGCTTGGGGGTTAAGCTGGGATGGGATAAGTAGAAAAAGGCAGTAGCCAGGGAGATGCCCCACTGAATGGCCAGAAAGTTTAGGGGATTGAGGGGTGCCTGTGCTCTGTTCCCAGGGCATCCAGCTGACCCATTGGGCACACGCTCACCCTCAGGGTGGATCTTCTGGTACAGGATCAGGGCCACTTGCTGGCCAGGAACTTCACAAAAGGGTGGGATTGCTGGGTACGGCTCAGTGGAACAAAGAAACTCCTGCAGCAGTTGCACTCACCACTGTCCCCAGACCCTCAGCCCCGACACAGGCTGAGTTGAGGGATTGTATGACCCCACAGATGGAAAGGAGTGCTTGGGGGCAAGCTGGGATGGGATAAGAAGAGAAAGGCAGTAGTTGGGGAGAAGCCCCCACTGAATGACCAGAAAGTTTAGGACATTGAAGGGTGCCTGTGCTCCCTTTCCTGGGTGTCAGGCTGGCCAGTGGGGCCCACACTCACCCCTCAGGATGAATCTTCTGGTACAGCAACATGCATCTTTAAAGCTTAAAAGCTAACATATACATGAAGGAGATAGCACTCAATATATGCGTTTTTGAGTCTGGGTTACCTCGCTAAGGATCATTGTTTTAATCTCCATCTATTTACCTGCAATTTCTTGATTTTATTATTCTTAGCAATTGAATAATATTCCATGGTGTAAATCTGTCACATTTACATTATCCATTCATCTTCAAGTGATGTGTAGCTAGGCTATTTCCTGTAAGCCCAGATTGCTCTTTCATTCCACCAGCCAGACCCAAATAATCACACAGAAACTATATTAATTACAACATTGTTTGGCCTATTAGCTCAGGATTCTTATTAACTAATTCTTACATCTTAAATTAGCCTCTCTCTATTAATCTGTGTATTGCCACGAGGCTGTGACATACCAATAAGTTTCTGAATGTCCTTCTCCTTCAGCAGCTACATGGCGTCTCCTTGGCTCCACCTACTCTCTCTTTATTATTTCCACCTGACTTTATTCTGCCCTGCCATGGGCCAAAGCAGTTTCTTTATTAGCCAATGGTAATAACACATATTCACAGCATACAGAGGGGAATCCCACATCAGCTTCCAATTTCTGGCTATTATAGATAGACCAGCAAGGAATATGAATGAGCAAGTATCTCTCATCATCTCAACAAGATGTAGAGTCCTTTGTGTATTTACCGAAGAGTGGGATAGCTGGATCTTTTATAGATTGATTTTTCAGCGTTTTGAATAATATCCACTTAGATTTCCATTGTGGCTGGACCAATTTGTATTCCCACCAAAAAGAATGATGGTTTTCCTTTCCCTACATCCTCGCCATAATGTGCTGCTGTTTGTTTTATTTCTCATGACCATTCTGACTCAGGTAATATGAAATCTCAAAATAATTTGAACTTCCATGATGGCTAAGTATGTCAGATATTTTTTAAACGTTGATAAACCATTTGCATTTCATCTTTTGAGAACTCTCTGTTTAGTTCTATATTTCATTTTAATTGGCTTGTTTTCTTCATGTTAAGTATTTTAGTTGCTTGTATATTCTAATCATC
The DNA here is from genome assembly GCF_982192425.1 of Myodes glareolus. Lineage (NCBI taxonomy): Eukaryota > Metazoa > Chordata > Mammalia > Rodentia > Cricetidae > Myodes > Myodes glareolus. The sequence continues at coordinate 173,855 of NC_142030.1, forward strand.
TATCAGATGTATATTTAGAAAGATCTTTTCCCATTTGGTAGGCCAGCACTTTACAAGAATGATGGTGTCCTTTGCCATACAGAGGTGTTGCACCACTACGAGCTAGCTTACACTCAAAATAACCACACAGAAACTATATTATTTAAAACACTCCCCAGTCATTAGTTTTAACTTTTTATTTGCTAACTCTTACATTTTAATTTAACCTGTTTTTTTTTGTATTCTGTGTATTGCCAAGTGTCTGTGGCTTACCAACAAGATTCTAACAGGTGTCTATCTCAGGCTGAGGATCCATGACTTCTCCCCTAGCTCCTTGTTGACCTTGCTAAGCTCCTGTCTGAGCTTTGCTAGTTCTGTGTTCTGCTTGCTTGGTGGCCTGGTTCGAAACATCCCTCAAGATGGAGCTTTCCTGCTGTAGGCGGGCCAGCTGGGTGTTAGGGCCATTCTTCAGCTGCTCCTGAATAATCTGGATTTTGTCCTGCAGTTGCTGCACCTCCTTTATATGGTCCTGATAGCTGGCCTGCCTGCATTCTTGCCTGCGCAGCTGCGATCTTCTGCTCCCGATCTACCAGCTGCTTTTTTACCTTGGCCTCCCCAGCTGCAGCTTTGGCCTTCTCTGAAGCCATCTCCTTGTCAAGTTCCCTTAGTTTGCTCTTGGCGATAGCCGCATCCTCTGGCTTGGTGGCTAGCAGCTTTTCTTTCTCTTGTAACTGGCGTTTCAGAATTGCTACAGGGTTACCCTTTTGAGTGGCTTTATGCCAGGTGTCATGAGTAACTCCAGTCTTCTCAGAGAGGATCTCAATAAGCCTTTGGGCTTCACCTTCATCAAACACCATGCTTCCAACCGTGGAGACCAGCGTCTTGTAGGGCAGAAAAAGAGGGTTGTCGCAATCTTGGGTTTTAGGCTCGTCTTTTCTGTTTGAATCAGACTTTTTCTTTGCGGGCGCCTCTTGCTTTGGAGCCTCCTGGCTCTGGACCATTTCTGAATTTTTACCCTGGGTAGGAGCCTACTCTGACATTTTACCCTGATTGGCAGCTGTGTCTACCTTTTTGCCCTAATTGGGGGGACTCGTCTACCTTTTTCCCCTGATCGGAGGGCCCATCAGCCTTTATTCCTTGGTGTGAGACACCTTCTGTCTTTGTGCCCTGATTAGCAACTGCGTTAGTCTTTCTACTCTGGTTGGGAGCCCCTTCCCCTCTTCTTGCCTTGGTTGAGGTTTCTATCCCCTCTTTTGCCCTGATTCTGGGTCCCCTCCCCTTTCTTGCCTACTTTGGTCCCCTTCTGTCTTTTTGCCCTGGTTTTGAGTCCTTCCCCCTTTTCCCCTGGTTTTGGGCCCGTTCCCCCTTTTCACCCTGATTCTGGGTCCCCCTCCATCTTCTAGCCCTGGTTCCTTCTGTCTTTTGCCCTGGTTTTGTATAACCTCAACTTTTGTGCTCTGGTTTCAGAGATCCTTCTCCTTTCTTACTCTGGTTCTGAACCCCCTCTCCTTTCTTACCCTGGTTCTGCCCCCCCCCCCCCCCCCCCCGCCTTTTTTTCTTGGTTAAGAGAGCCTTCTAATTTTTTGGTCTGGTTTTGAGTCCCTTCTCCCTTCTTGCCTTGGTTTGAGGTTCCCTCTGTCTTCTTGCCTTGGTTTTGAGCTCCTTTCATTTTTTTTTAATTTTTTTCCCTTCGTTTTGAGTTGTTTCCCCCTTCTTGCCCTGGTTCTGGGGTCCTTCCCCCTTTTTGGTCTGGCTCTGAGCCCCTTCCCCCTTCTTTTCTTGGTTCTGGCCTCCCTCACCTTTCTTCGAAGATCTAGTCTTATTTAAAATTATGTGATTATAATTATGTGATTAATGTAACAACATTCGCTATTTTTCAACCAAAAACCAGAAACTTAAAACCAAATTTCAAATTTGCTGTTGTCACATTTGCTCACCTAGGAAGTCGCCAGAAAAAGAAGAATTGAAAAGCAAGTGCAATGAACCTTGTATCCTATTTCCTATGGGAGCTCTTATGAAAGTTTAAGATAAAGCCCTTGGGAGAAGGAAGGAAGTGAATTTAATTATGTAAGTCATGTCAGCCAGAGAATGCTTGATTAAAATAGTACTAAGACTTAATAATTCCTGGTAGAGTAAAATTAACCCTTTTAAAGTTCACACATTTAGAAATATAACTAAACATTTTATTTTAAAATACATGTATGATTTATGAGTTTGTGCCTAGTTAAACTGGTTGCATTTGTTTCTTTCTTGTTTGGTTAGCTTCATTTGTTTTGTTTATTTGTTTGTATATTTATATATATATTTGACACAAGGTCTCACTACACAATATAGGCTGTCATTGGACTCACAGACCTCCTGCCTCAACTTCCATGGTTTTGGGATCACAGTTGTGTATCACTATATATTAGTTTATATCCACTTTATTTTTTGTAAAGAATTATTCTTAATAACTAATAGTCCAAACATAGAACAAACTTTGTCTTCTCAGAGACGTGGAAGAAATTTTGTGGCAATTATATGAAATTGTGATGGATACTAAGTAAGAACAAATGACCACGGCAGGTTGAAACATGACACTGTAAAGTAACATTGATCTTGGAAAACTTTTAGAGCAAAACTAGCTTGAATAAATATTATAAATATTATTACAAATATGGATAATTCATTAAATATTTCACTTTCAAATGTTAAAAGGCCTGAGTTTAATATGCCAACTAGCATGGCCTGAGAGGAGTAATATTATAAAATTATCTAATTTACTCCTGTTATCTAAGGACTCATCTACTGCTCAAGTACATTTTTCTGGTGTTAAGGTGATAATTACAGTTTTTTTTTCTTTGTTAAAGACACTACATAATGTTTAGATTAGCTTTGTCTACTACATTTTAGGAGCAAGAACAAAATTATTTTATCCTACAATAAGTTTATCTATGACATAATTAATTTAAGAAGTAAAACTGTTGATTTATAGAATGGGATAGTTTATCTTGTGTCAAACATGTGATGAAAAGCACCCCTTACTCTGTGTACTTCCAAATGGCAGTTCTTAGTAAGGCTACTAACTGGAAAGAACAGGTGGTGAGTACAAGTGTTCTTAGTACATAAGATGACCTAGTTTAGTACCCAGAACCAATAAAGAAGGAAAGAAATAGAAAAAAAGAGAGGGAGGGGGAAGAGTCACTAGAGAATGGAAAAGAAGGATACAAAATGTTAGAAAGTGAAGGGCTACTTAAAATAAGGCAGAAATGTTGGATGGAGCTGCTTGTTTGTCCTGGCTGCCCAGAACCAAATTAACCACCCAGAAACTGTATTAACTAAAACTCTGCTTGGCCCATTAGCTCTAGCTTCGTATTGGCTAACTCCTACATCTTAATTTAACCCATTTCTATTAATCTGTATATCACCACAAGGTTGTGGCCTACCAGCAAAATTTCAGCATGTCTACCTCTAGCCTAAGGTCTATGGTGTCTTCCTTATTTCACCCTTCTTTCTCCCAAAATTCAGTCCAGTCCTCCCTGCCTACAAAAGTTCTGCCCTATCAACAGGCCAACGCAGTCTCTTTATTCATTAATGGTAATCACAGCATACAGAGGGAAATCCCACATCACAGGAATAGATAGAAGGAAAGGAAGGCAATGCAGAAGGAGAGGAAGAGATTAGGGTAAAAACTAACACTAAAGGGGTCAGGAAAGAAAACTAATATGTAGAAAAGAAAAAAAGGTAGAGAAAAATTTGCCTTGATGCCAATAACTTAAAAAATGTCAAGACCAAAGAGAACTAGTCAATCTCTTTGTGAATGAATGGAAAAGTAGAATGTTTTGCATAAGGTCTCCAGAAGTCTTTCAGATGTTGATGCTAATCTGACTACATAAAACTAATTATTTAGAAGGTAATTAGAAATGCAAATTCACCTGGGGCTTCTGAGTTATTCAGACTGAGTTCAAGTACAAGAACACATTAGGTGCAGATTAGAAATCTCTTAGGCTTAGACACAAAAAAATCTACTGTGTGGGGGCACAGAAGTTTATTTGGCACAGGCACACACAGGAATATGTATCTTTAAGATACCCACAGCTGATTGGGATGTCAGCCATGTTTGGAAATCCTTCACATTGTTTTTAAAACTGTACTCCAAATCTGTAATCACAAGCCATTATAAAAATGACGTTACAGGGACTGGGAGATGGCTAAGTTGGTAGCGGTGTTGTCAGGCAAGCATAAGAATCCCAGTTTGATCTTAAGAACTCAAGTGAAAAGGTGCTAACAATTCTAGTACCATGGAGGTAGAGAAAGGAAGATCTCTGGGGTTTACAGGCCAGTCAGTTTAGCCAAATCAGTGAGAGCCAGGATAATGAGAGAATTTGTGATTAAAAAAACAAACAAACAGAAACAAGGTGGGTAGTTCCTAATAAACAACATCCAATGTTGTTGTGAGGTCTCCACACACAGACATGTACAGATGTATGTACTCACACATATGATCACATATAGACATACACATATATTTACACACACATGTAAAATCATGCTGTTGAACAAATGCACTAATAAAATATTAAATGAGCTTATAGTTTTAGTATATCTTATAGTTTTAGTATATCTTTTAACTTTTATTACATAATTTGTAAAACATCCTAAAATTAATCTGAAAATAAATTTTGAAGTGTTAAAAATGAAAGAAAAACTAAACAGAGTAGCACATGCCTATAATTGCAGCACTTGGAAGTCTGAGGCAAAAATATTGCAAGTCTGATGCCAGCCTGAGCAACATAGAGAGTTCTAGGCTAGCCTATAATATATAGTGATCCCATATCTGAAGAAAGAAAAAAAAGATAAAAAGAAACAAGTTAAAATAAATGCTATTTTGCTTATTATTTCATTATTCAAGTAACTTAACTGAAACCATGGGCATTTGCCAGTTGCTAAAGAAATCCCAGGATTGAGTATAGTACTCCTTAACTATTTTGCAGAAAGCACCGATGATTTTTGGTCTTGTATAGGGATTTTCCAAAAAGGAGAAATGGGCCTTTTGTCCAGTGTTCCCAATGGGAATTCACTGAAAACATTAGAAAGAAAGTTGCTGATTATTAAAAGTTTCACAAAGCACAAATGTCCTTTAGTAAACATGAACATGAACCAGAAACACTCAAGAAGTGTCATTGTTTGCTCAGTTACCAACCTCTGTATTCTACTTCCCCTGTGTACATTCTCACATGCAGCATCAGGAGGACCTTGAAGAATAATCTGTTCCTTAGAGCAAGGATTACTCAATTGAAATTGTCGCTGCGACTAAAATGCATAACAGAAGTTATCCAAGTCAGGAAAGATCCATTTTGGTTCATAGTTACAAAATATTTCAACCCATCTTAGTAGGGAATGCATGGTGAAGCATCTTAATTCATGGCAATGGACACAGTCCATGAGGAAGTGGAAAATGGGCCTGAAATGGAGGCCTCACAAATAATTACTTTGCTCCAGTTAAACCTCTTTCTAAAAGTCCACAGCCTCCCACCGCTAAAGAACAAGATTCAACGCATGAGCCTGTAGGAGACTTTTCAGTTTCAAACAATATCAGGCACAGAGGAGCATCAGCTTTAGACACAGCTTTCCTCATTTAGATGGAGGTGAGTGGTGTAAAGGGAGATGTATCTAACAGTCAATACCGTTTGTACTGACAAATTCTACCAGGGTGGTGATACATAGGATGGCACTGATGTAGATCAATGACTGGTAATTGAAGAACTAAAGAAAAGAGCTGGAAGCTAAAGCAAGGTCATTAGGGTAGGAATATAGAAGGTACGACTTGACTAGTGTTTATTGAGTGATATTAACATTACAAGCAAATCATAAGGAGACAGAGACAAAAACTCAATGCACACAAAATGACAATACTACAAAGAGTAAAATTTAGATGTGTAGAATCTATGTGCTGTTACGATGAACCTGGATAGACAGCACTGGTTTCTCCTCCACTACCACAGGTAAATCCATACCATCAACACTAAGATAATTTAAAGCTAAAAATTTTGGAAAAGTCCTCAAAAGACTTATTTCTAGTAAGGGATATTGCAGCACATATAGAAAGAAAACTGATGAAGTCTTTTAAAAAATTAGGTACAATAAGACTTTACAAAAGTTCCATAAATCTAAAATTTAACTAGATGTCATTGATTTTTATTTAAAAACTATAATTTTCATTATCCCTTAATTAAAAATAATGTTTCATTATTAGCTTCATACACATATATGTATCATTGTACTTTGATAAATATTTCCACCCTACTGCCCTCTCTTGTTTCCTTTCTCCCTACTTCTGACCCACTTTCTCCCCTCCCATAGTTCTCCCTTCTTTCAAGTCCTATGTATACATTTTAATCTAAATTCAAAATGCAATATTTGTTTTTTGAATCTGACTTATTTCCTGTAATAAAATGATGCCCAGTTTCATCTGTTTCCCTGAAAATGAAAAAAAAATTCCTTATGAATGAATAAAGCTCATATGCGAATGTATAACCCAAAGTAGTGCAGAAAGCAGGAAAATAGGGAGAGATCTAGAGAGAGTAATAGCAGAATGTACATTATTTGAAGGGAAATGGGTAAAATGTAGAAGGTTTTGATTGAGGATAGGTACAGAAGAGCAATATAGGAGGAGAGGTAGGGTAAAGTAATACTAAAGATGTTTGAAAAAGTCATAAGAAATCATATTAATATTTGTCTATCTAAAATTGCATATAATATACATATACATAAACAAATACAGTTTAAACCCCATGTGGAGTAATAATTCTCCTTCCAAGACTATCTAACAAAATTCCCAATACCCGACATAAGAAACGCCCTTTCAAATCATTGGTCACAATGCAGCTCTTATCCCTCATCAAAAAAAAAAAAAAAAAAACAAAGTCTTTCTTTGCAACGAAGGAGACCATTATACATTACAGAAAACAACTGGCAAAAATGTAGAGAACAAGAGATTGTGTTTGATACAATTGATACATCTACAATATAACTCCTGCACCTAAGACTCAAGGGAGGTGATAAAAGACAAGGTGGAAAGACTGTAAGAGCACGTTGCATTTATATATTGAGGCTGTGTGTGTGTGTGTGTGTGTGTGTGTGTGTGTGTGTGTGTGTGTTCGTGCGTGACAATAAAGAAAAAGAGGTCATAATTTCAAGAGTGGGTTGAGAGTGGGGCACAGTGAAGATACTGGGGGAATAAAGGAAATGCGGAAATTAAAAAATTAATTGTAATGATAAAAACTCTATTGTATGTATACCACATTTTCTTTATCTGTTTATCCATCGATGGGCCTTTATGTTGGTTCCATCTCTTGGCTATTGTGAATTGTGCTGCAGGATGTACCAATACTGTGATATGTTGACATTAAGAGTATGTGCATGAGTAGTATAACGGGGTTAGGTGTTTGTTCTAGTTTTAGATTTTTTTTTTTTAGAAACCTCAATACCGAGCCCTATGTCTACATCAGCTTATATTCCCATCAACAATGTCTAAGAGTTTCTTTGTCTTTAGATACTTGCTAGTATTTGTGCTTGTTTGTATTCTTGAAAGTAGCCATTCTGACTGAGATGAGATAGAAACTGTGTACCATTGATTTGAATTTCCTTGATGATTAAGGATGTTCCGGATCTTTTCTTATGTTTAGTAATTGCCGCACTTGTTCTTAGAATTGTATATTGTATATTTAGTTCATTTAATCCTCAGGAGGCATTGTCTATAACAAATACTGAGGCAGAATCACTAGGATGTGGACAAAAAGAATATTATGAGAAACAGCAGAGAACAGATTTTAACATGTGCCTAAGAACAGAGTAATTTCCCAATTAATGTTTTTCAAATGAATGAATTAGAAATAAATCATTTTTTAAATACACTTTTTCAAAAGGAATACCATGGAATAGCCAAAACATTTGTTCAAGTACTATGTTGGTCAGTTTTTGTTGCTAAGACAAAATACCTGAAAAAATAAATTTGAACAATCAAAGATTTATTTTCTTCCAGTTTCAAAACTTTCAGTCCACTTATTTAGCTCAATTGTTTCTTGGTTTGTGGTCAGACAGATTGCCATAGTAAGTAGCAAAGCTGTTTGCTTCATTGTAGGAAAGAAATGGAAAGAAAGAAAGGTAAGATAGCTGGGCATGATATCTAGTCCCCAAAGTGCATCCCCAAAGACCTTACTTCTATCATTTTCAGAAAGCTTAACAGATTATGAACCCATCAATAACCTATTAATTAATGCCAGAGCTCTCAAGATCCAATCATTTCCTTCAAAGCCCAGTCCAGGAACACCTTTGTATTAGAAACTAAATCTTCAACACATACGTTTTAGGAAGTATTTCAAACTCAAACTGCAACAGTAAAGAAATCTCAGAAACTGGCAAGCAGTCAGTAATGGAGAGGGGAGTAAGAGGCTAAACACTCCTGTTTGAAATGTATTTTCTTTGTCATTATAAAATGTTGCAAGTATAAAAAAATACAATAAAGAGCAATTGACAACCAAATTCCATAATATTTTGCCACTTCTATTTGTTTTAAATTTCATTTTCTTTTCAAAATAACGGATAGACTTGTTTAATGTAATTTCTCTGGTTTTATGTATGCATTTTCTCTAAAATATATTTAAAACTTTGTTTGCATGTTTTGTATTTTTACCAAAAATGGATGCAAAAGGAGTGTTGTTTTGCCTATTTGTATACAAATCATTTCATCCATGTATCCTATAACTTTCCATATCTGCTCCAGTATGTTTTAAAGAATTATCTATATAGGTGCATGTTGCTTTAATCTTATAGGTGCATGTTGCTTAATCAATGAAAGCATGTTGCTTTCACTGATATGTAAGTTATAAAAATTTACATAGATACAGATTTCATACCAGAATTTCTTCTAAATACATATCTAGAGGTGACATTGTTGTTGACATAGTTGAGCTAACACATAAATAAATTTTTGACTGTTACAGTCATTAATATATCAGTTTGTTAATGAATTTTGTTGTGATAGGTCCATGCATAAAATATATGGTATGTTGATCATGTCTACCATCTTAAAATATCTCTTACCTAAAAGAATAAAGGAAAGCAATAATGCAAATGAACACTTTAGGAAAGAGAGAGATTAGGATAAAATAGTGGGAATTAATCAAGTGAGTTATTCTATCTCGACAACAAAGCAGTATGAACTTTCATTGCTTCTCTGAATTTCCCATCCTGTCTGCCAGATAAAATATATCTCTTGAAATGGATTGGGTATGACAGAGATGACTTGCACCATCCCCTGCCATTCTAAAAGGTGCTTTCCAGGAAGAATGGGGTTTTCACAATGCTGAAATCGGCAGGAAGCTGGAGTATATATGGAATCCTTTAGAGGTTGGAGCCTTCTATTAATGTTTAGTATCACATAATCCACTAAAAGGAGACTTACTTATTCCATCCAGCTATGAGAATAATCCCCGAACCATATCATGTGTTCAATATATTTATTGAATAGGCAAGAAAACAAATTAATACAAATGTACAGCTATTACTATTCTTCTTGCCTGTGAGTTTTCAAAATATAAATCCTGTCAGAGCCAGAACCTATGGGAAACATCAGTTAAAACCACAAGAGAAGTGGGTGGCCAATGATGGGAGGGTTTACCAGCTCTATTGATCTGTCGGCATTTTAGCTCCAGAAAGTCCTTTTGACTCTCAGAAGCTCAAGAATGAGTATAAGATAACGAGTTTTTTGGGAAGACTTTCTATTTTTTATTTAACTTCTTTATTATCTCTTTGGGAGTTTCGCATCATGTATCCCTATTCAGCTCATCTCCCAGTGCCCCATTTCCTCCCCTCATCCCTGCTGCTCGCCCCTACAAAAGGAAACAAATCAAAGCAAGCAAGCAAACAAACAAACAAAAGCAAAAAACAAAAAACCCAAACCAAAACAAACACAAAAACAAAAATATCCAAACCCAAACAAAATAAACACAACAGAAAAATCTCTGCTTCTCCTTCTTCCCTGCCTCTCCGACTCCTCTCTATTTAGTCTGATGACACTGGGGGCTTCAGTGTGCTATATAGTATACCTCTTTGTCCCATCAGTTTTACTGACAAACATTCATTGAAATGAGTCACTGGTCTGGTTTATGGACTCTGGTTTCTCATATACCACCATCCCAGGATCCCCACCGGAACTCTTCTGGGATATCCTAAGGCTGCCACTAGTCTTGGAGATTTTGCCAGTATCATTCCACAAGAGCAGTCCCTTTACTAGCTCCAGCAGGTCCTAGAAGGGTGGGTGCTAAGGTTGGTCAATCCAAGCCCAGGCTGTGGGCATGGGTGGTAGCCAAGCTATTCAGCCCAGCCCCTGGGGCCACCCGCCTCTGGCTAGGAGAGGACTCTTCTACATGCATGCCCTCGGGGTCAATCCACACTGTCCTGTGATGAGGGGTGGGGACCATCTCTGCAGCATGCAGGGGCTGGCTCAACATGGCCCTCTGATTTCATCTTGTACGTGTTCTAAGACCTCCTGAGGTGACACAAGCCACAAACATACACACAGACCTCAGCTGTAGCTGGACCACCCACCCAGACATGGCCCTTGGCAGTAGCTTGGGCTCGGATGACATTCTGGCTCTGGGTGGAAGGAATAGGCCCTCAAGTGGGAATGGTTCCAGCTACCATATGGCCACCAGACACCACCAAGGCCTCAGGTTGTTTTCCTAACTCTAGGTCTCAATGTGACCTTTGGTGGCATTGCAGGACCCAGACTTCAGCACAGACACCAACCGTGGTAGGAGAAGTGGTCCTTGGCAGCACCTGGGTCTGGATGTCACCACTGCCCCAAAGGCAGTGTGGCCCTAAGACACCAGCATGACCCTCGATCTTAAGTGTCTATACGGCCTGTAATGGTAACAGGTGCTCAGCACAGACTCTGGCTGTAGTAGGGCCACAGACATGGCCCTCAGCTGCAGCTCTGGCCTGGATACAACTATGACATTGAGTAGCAGTGCAGGTCACTCAGATCTGGATACATCCTGGCCCTCAAACACCAACCTGGACTCATGTGGTTGATCTGACCCTGGGCATTCTCATGGCACTCGGTGACAACAGGGGCCACAGATGTCAATCCAGACCCTGACTGCTATAGGGCCAAGAACCCAGACACGGCCCTCAGCAGCAGCCTGGGCCTAGATGACACCATGGCTCCGAGTGATACCACAAGCCACCCAGATCTATATGGTCCCTGCTGTGGTGTGGCCCCCGGATTCCAACCAAGCCGAAGACTCCAGCACAGATCCTTGGCCTCTGTATTGGCCCTAGTGGCAACCTCGGCCACAGACTTCAGAACAGACACCAGCTGCAGCTGAACCACGATCCCAGACTTGGCCTCAGGCAGCAGCTCTGCACAGAGCAAAATGTCCATCAACCAATCTTCAGGACTGCGGCTAAGCTTTCAAACGCACCAGTCCGAGTGGTACTGGTGAATACAAGAAATGATCTTTAGGAAAAACTGTGTTTCTAATCACTATGAGCAATTACACATTTTGCACCTAATGAGCAATTACACATTTTGCACCTATACATTTTGGGGGGAAGGGATCTAGACAGGGTTTCTCTGTGTGGCTTTGGAGTATGTCCTAGAACTTATTCTGTAGACTAGGTTGGCCTCCTTGTGTTGTTATATATCTTTAAGGAACTTTGATCTTTTTATCTATACCTGTTTTGTAAAATTTAGATAGTATTAATTTATTTACACCATACATACATACTCACACATGTCACAAATGTTTATGAAAATATTATAATCTCAAAAAGTATTGTATTGCTCAAAAATTTAAGAAAATTTTAATTAGGCCTTGAAATTATTTATAAAATATTTTATTAAGTTTATTGTTGTAAAAGATGAGCATGGTATGTACCCACTCATAGGTGAATACTAGCTATAAAGTAAAGGATAAGGAGCCTGTAGTTCACAACCCCAGAGAAGATAAGTAACAAGGAGAACCCTAAGAGAAACATACGTAGATCCCCAGGGGAAAGGGAAATAGAGACCTCCTGAGAAAATTGGGAGCATGGGGGTGGAGGGGAGAAGGGAAGGCAGAAGGGAAGGAGGAGGGGAGAAAGGGGGCAGAACTAGAGGGAGCAGGATGATCGAGACAGGGGAAGGACAAAGACAGAGAACAAGGAAAGATATCTTGATTGAGGGAGCCATTGTGGGGCTAGTAAGAAATCTGACACTAGAGAAATTCCCAGGATTCCACAAGGATGACCCCAGCTAAGACCCTAAGCAATAGTGGAGGGGGTGTCCGAACTGACCTTGCCCTGTAGTTAGATAGATGACTATCTTAAATGTCACCATAGAACCTACATCCAGAAACTGATGGAAGCAGATGCAGAGATCCACAGTGGAGCATTGGACTGAGCTCCCAAAGTCCAGTCGAAGAGCGGGAGAAATGACAATACAAAGAGGTCAAGACCATAATGGAGACACCCACTGAAACAGTTTACCTGAGCTGATAGAAGCCTTCTAACTCCAGCTTGACAGCGAGGGAACCATCATAGGACCAAACTAGGCCCTCTGAATGTGGGTGATAGTTGTATCGCTGGGGCAGACTGTGGAGCCACTGGCAATGAGACCAGGATTTATCCCTACAAATTGTTCTGGCTCTTTGGAACCCAAGGTATCTCTTTGGAGGGATACCTTGCTCAGCCTAGATATAGCGTCTTGCCTCAAAGCAATGTCTAGATTTTGTTCGTTCCCCATGGGAAGCCTTTCCTACTCTGAAGAGTGGATGGTGGTTGGGATGGGAGGGGGAGGGGAGAAGGTAGAGAGAGCAGGAGAAAGGGAGGGAGTGGGAAATAGATTTGGCATGTTAAATGAGAAAAGATAGGTTTTCATAATTAATTTTAAAAAACAATATATATATATGTGTGTGTGTGTGTTATGTGGAATTTCAAAAAACAGTTTATTGCTGCTGTATCTTACTGCTTTTGTATTTACAGAAAAGTAATTATTTTGATCTTTAATTTCTATAAACTCAAATAAACATTCTGACTTGGTGCTCTTACAGGTATATTAAAATTCTTTTAATGAGTTTAACAATTTTAATAGATGTTATCATTCCTATAATGGAAAAGTTTGATCTTAACTGCTAATTATGTTGGTTTTTACCAGTTAATAATTTAGAACTTTTAAAATAAGAACAAATCAGATTTATAAAGGTCACTGAAAGAGGTAGTAGGCTTGGCAGTAATGAAAACACTACCTACAGTCTTTAACAGCTTTTTAATATCAAATTCAAAACTATTTCACTTGTTTTATATCTAATATTGAGAAACAGTCTATCTTCTCTTTTTATTTTTATTTTAAGGATTTATTTATTTTTGTGTTATGTGTATGAGTATTTGCATATATGTATGTACAATCATGTTCCTGCCTGGTACCCATGGAGGACAGAAGAGAATATCAGATTCCGTGGAACTGGAGGTATCAACAAAGTGAGCCACCATATGGGTGCTAGGAACCAAACACAGTTCCTCTGCAGAAGTAGCAAGTGCTCTAACCTGCTTAGCTATCTCTCCAACCTTTCTCTAATTTTTCATAATATAGTAAACAAACTGAACTCCAACTTGCAAAAGCATTTTTGCTTTCAATTCGAAGCAAAGTGCCTTTTAAAATTTCCACTTCATTTGTTTTTGTAATACTAGATAGATAAGTGATAGATGATAGGTAGGTAGGTAGGTAGGTAGGTAGGTAGGTAGGTAGGTAGGTAGATAGATAGATAGATAGATGATAGATAGATAGATGATAGATAGATAGATAGATAGATAGATAGATAGATAGATAGATAGACAGACTTATGTCTACTGGACACAAACTAAAATTATCTGTAAGGAGAAAACTTCAATTGAGAAAATTCCTCCATTAGAGTCAGCTGTAAGACATTTTCTTAATTAGTGATTGATGGGGAAGAGCCCTGTCCATTATAGGTGGGGTCATCCCTGGGCTCGTGGTCCTGGGTTCTCAAGCAGGTTGAGCAGACCAGGGGAGCAAGCCAGTAAACAGCATCTTCCATGGCCTCTGCATCAGCTCCTGCCTTCAGTTTTCTGCCCTGCTTGAGTCCCTATTCTGACTTCCTTTGGTGTGAACAGCAATGTGGAAGTGTAAGCTGAATAAGCCCTTTCCTCCTCAACTTCCTTTTTGGTCATGGCGTTTTGTTACAGCAATAGAAACCCTAAAAAAGACAGATGGATATTTCAATTATCTATCAATAATAAGTATAATGTGACTATTTAATATTTAAATTCAGTGAAAACTTTTTATAAAAAAATGATCGCTGATTACATTTTGATTTCTGATTTGAATTAGAGAGTTCTAAAAAAAATGTTTGACTGTCACCCATAATTTAGATTATTGCAGTTCTATTTAAAGAGAGTTCTAGGTTGAGAAGAAAAATGAAGAATTTTTATAAATGAGAGGAAAATGATGAGACTAACCCGCGTTTTCTAGAGGTCAATGATCTCTGTTTAGACAAAAAGTTGGATAAATATCAAATAGGAGAAACAAAGACAACTAAGAATGAGTGTTGATGTCTAGAGCATGGGGACATCCTCTCGCGCTACTTCCTGGCTTTCACTGCTCTTCTGGATCATGGTCAGAAGACAGACATAGGATGTCATGATGGTACCAATCACCATAACTGAGGACCCAAGAGTAGTTTGCTTGGTTATTCTGCATATCTAGAAACTATGAATGGCCAATACTTTGCTTTAGCACCCCAAAAATAAAATGCCTGAAACAGATTAAATATGGTCAAACAGGTTATAAAAATCCATGAGTTTTGCAGGAAAGTGGCTCCAAATGACAGAAAAATATCCTTTGTCTTGACCTCATAGGGATAAAAACAGAAATGATTATGAAATGCCTGCAGTGCTAAGTACCAGAAAGCTCATATAAATGTCCTTGCCCAATATTCTCCAAATCACCACATCCCATTATCACTACCACCAACAGCATCTTGTTTTAAGGCTGCAATATATGTTCAAGCATTTTCATATACAGTTCAGATAGAAGTATTCTGAGGTAGGGCTGGAGAGATGGTTTCATGGCCAAGAGCACTTTCTGCTCTCCCAGAGTGCCCAAGTTTGCTTTCCACATTGCCTGACTTACAGTTGCCTTTAACTAAAGTTCTAGAACCCAGTTCCCTTTTCTTGCATTTGTGGACACACACACACAAACACACACACACACACACACACACACACACACCATAAATTTACATGCATACATATAAATAAAAATCAAAATTAAAGAAATTTAAGTATCCTGTGGTACTTTTAGAAGGTATTTATTTAAATACCCATCCACTAACAGATGGGTTGGGAGAGGGGAAAAGAAAAATCATAACCATGGTTTAGACTGATTCTTCTCATTTAATACCACATTAATTCTAATTTCCAAAAAGGAAAGAACCTTTTTTTTAATGATATGAATGAACTTCTTTCACTCTTAAGGGATCAACATTCTGTACCCCACATGACAGCATGGAAATCCCCTAAAATAAGCAGTTCCTCTTCGCTCTTTAAGCTAACTGACAAAAATGCTTTTGCAAGAAGTCTTTATAAGTTTATTTTAATTGTGTACATATAACTTTTATGTTGTATGCAGCATACCCACATTGCAAGTCATGGGTTTAGATAGTAAAGCATTGTAGATATCCCATATTCATGTAATGACAGGAACCCCCAAATGACTTTCAAAATATTTGACTAGGAAAAACTAAGTATTGAAGAAACTGGTCTATTTATCTTAAAGCAATCTGTGGGCTGTTGACCAAGCAGTATGCCTATCTGTGTTCTTGGCAATACATAGCAATTCAAGTCCTTGAAAGAAGGAGCATCAGTTTTCTTTAAGGGTTTGACCACACTCCAGGAGGTGGCTAGCCACCCAAAAATATTTGGGTTGTAAAAATTGGGCTTCTTTTTGGAACATGAAGTTGGTTGGGAATGATGTGAGGATGAATCTGGGTGAGCTGGAAGGAAGGGATAAATATGATCAAACTATATTGTATGAAAATCTCAATAAATTAGTAAAATACTATTTTATAAGAAAATAACACAAGACTCAGTGGACACAGGTGCTCTTATTTATTCCTCATAGGAATGTGTTGCATGATTTTTTTGTCTGGAGCACCCAGATGGGGTAAGAGCAGACCAAAGAAATGAATCCGTCAAGTGTGGCTTCATGAACAATGTGCTTAATTGGGCCCACTTTCAGCAAGTAACAGGAGTATGAGAAATTTAAAGGGAGCTATACTGTGAAGAATATGGTATAAAGTTATATTTATAAATTATCATGTGGTGCTTGTGCTTGACTGAAAGCAAACTCTGAGCCTGAGAAGAGCTCCCTTTTCCCAGATTCCAGTATGTTTATTCCAAGTGTTCTCCAAAACTCCCTCTATCTATCTGCCTACCTCTTTTGGGAAGAAGGGAAACAGCAAACAGCAAAGGGTATTAAATCAGTATGTCATTTGGAACAGTTAGAAGGTAAACTATACGGTATCTGTATTCATTTGTATTGGTGTTGCCATTCCTTCTTCTCTGGTGCCCTTCATGATACCATCAGTGCACCAGGCAATAACAGACATGGCCAGAATTCCATACAATACTTCGTGTGGCTTGGGTTTTGGTTTCATTAATTCTAGGGGGCTCAGCAACTTGAAAGAACACTGGTCACAGCACAGCCTGTATGGCATTGGTTGTAGCACTCACAGACACCAAATCACATTGCTATAAATATTTTTGCCATTTTTGCAGAGTTTGATTCTATGCTATCACAGAATTGAGTCTGGCGCAAAATTAGATATGCTGTTTTAACTACTACTGAAATTGAATCTACAAAGGATTCTGTCTATTGAAATGCCTTCTATAGTGCTAATAATTGTTGTCCTAGTGTGAAATCTGAGTGTCTATCTCTTTCCATGACTAGGATCAGCATTCTATAGAAGTTGTTTACTTGGTTTTTCTATCTGGGTTCTAGATGTAATCCTTTGAGCTTCTATTAACTTGCACCATAAATTTATCATCAAAAGTATTGAGGCATACAAATTAGCCTGTTCTCCAATGATTCTAGCTTTCTCCAAAGCCTCTTGATGTATTACTGTCTGTATCCCATGTGGGACTCCTCATCAAATCATATAAAGGATGGGCATTTAAAACAAGATGGCTGTGACAGTGAAGCAGTTCCTCTAAAAATCCCCCAAAATACCTGCAGCTGTTTTGCATTCACAGCCACTGCACAGGCTGATGTAAATTTGTTTCAACAAACTTGTCAGGTGTTAGACAGAACTTACCTGACCATCATACTCCAAAGAATTTCACAATTGTGCCTGACCCTCATGCTTTGTATAGACTGACTTCTTATCCTCACTTCTATAGGTACATTTGTGTAACTTAAAGGTACTTTTCTAAATCTTGAAGACCCTGAAAGGATGCCATTATATAAACTTGTATAAGTTATATAATGACGCCGATTACAGGACTTGCAGGATAAAGAAAACAATGCCCATGACAAACAGTAGGACCCTGAAGATAAACTTGAGGAAAGTGAGTTGCTATCTATTCCAAGCTTGGAGATGTGGAAGGAATACAAAAAACAAAAAAAATGCTAACATTGTCCAGTGCAACATGGAAGTGTTCCGTTACTTGCAATTTTTTTTTTTTTGTCAAAAGAGCAATGTTGAGTACTAGAATGCATGAGAGGCACAACTTCATTTAGTTGTCTATAATCCATGGCCATTTTTCATGAATCACCTAGTTTATTTACTGGCCCCATAAGGTTTGCAAAAGGGGTTCAAGAGGGACAAATAATCTCTACCTTTTCTAAATGTTTGATGATTTCTGTAACTTCATATTTCTCATGACACCTGTATTCTTATTTACCTCCCTTCAGATACTCAATTCACCCAACAACACATGACTAATTTAAAATTCTTATTCCCAGGAGAAACTCTCCAACCATGGTATGTAGAAGGTGTCTTATCAGTATATCCATCTCCAGTATATTTTCTGGCAAGAGAAAAATGTTCACAGTATGCTCTTAAGAGAGATAATCACCTCCCTTGGGGCAAGCAATGCCCTTTTTCATTTTGACTGTTCTATCTCTGTGTCCATCCACTACTGCTCATTGTTCCAGCACCCTAGGAGTTGTCATAATCAACGTACACTCAGTTTCCACATTCGCTAATGTACAAGTATTTTACACTTTCACAGAGGACCTCAAGGTGCCTTGTCTAGCCCTCAGTTGTGAGAAACTTGGCTACTCCTTTAGCAGAATGGCTGGGATGGCTCTCATCCTCATCTTCACAGAGGGCATAATATGAAACACACACTTTTTCTGCACCTTTATTGAACTGTTATTTAAACTTTAAAGCCTTCTGAAGGTTCATGAGCATTAGATTCAGCTTCCTGTCAAATTTCCTTCCCCTAGAGACTTTTTCTTGACATATTCTTTCACTTTTGTTTTGCAGGGACTAAAATAGACTTCATCATCTGCCTTCCCTTTCTTTATCCCCACCTGAGTACTTACAGTGGAGACACACCTTACAAACCCAATTTATATGCTACCTGTTGTGTTGACTTTTCTTAGGAAAACATGAACAAATACTTTTCATCCAGTATAAGGTACCAATGCTATAATCCATGAAATATTCCAAATAAGTCTAACTTGGTGAACAAATGAGTTTAAATGTTGTTCCTGGCAGGAGCACAGGCTTACAGTGGAGATATAATTGAAGAAAAAAAGTCTTCCTCATTACCAAATGTTTACCACTTGCATATTCTCACAGAGGAGTGGGACTTTGCATGTTTATGAGATTACTATGTATAATTACAGATGTTGTGATTTTTTTAAAACAGCAGTCATGTCATGTCTAAATGTCAGAGTTCTACAATAGAATGAATGTTTACACAAATTTTTAAAACTTTTTTATTGAGCTATGTATTTTTCCCACTCTCTTTCCTTCCTCCCTTCTCACCTTCCACCCTCTCCCCTACTCCCACTCCATGCTTCCAATTCTCTGTAGTTGAAATAACTTTTTTAAAAAGGAATTTGTCATTAGCTAATAAAACTATATACATGTTTTCCATTTGATCAAGCAATTTCATTCGGAGAGTTTTTAATTGAAGGTATACATTCAACAACAGAAACATAAAAATAAAAAGATAAATCCTGTTTCCTAATCTAATCTGTTACTCTGTGCAGAATGGAAACTGTTAATATTGAGAGTTTTTATTGAATAGCCTTATGTATTCATATAAAAATGGTTGAATAAGTCATAGTACATCCATTCAGCGAAGTACCATGCATCAATAAAGAGAGTAAGGAGTATCTCTTACTGTATAAGGAGTGAAGTCTAATGCATTTGTTAAGTGAAGGAAAATAAAGGAAGGTTAGGGTTATAACCCTAAGCAATAGCATACTTTCTTTTACATGTGAAAAAGAAATAAGAACACAATTATGTGTTTGCTCACTGGGGAAAAAATAAAATAGATAAACAAGAAAATACTGAAATATATTACCTATAGCCAGTAGGTGAAAATACAATAAAAAAGGAGAGTACTTCTCTGATCATACATTTTGAACAGTTTTTATATTTAAAACTGTGTGTTTTCTAAGTAAAAATGATGAGAAATAAACTAAAATGTAATACAAAGGAAAATAAGCCAATATAAATGATTGACATAATTGCACTGGAGAAGGCTAGTTAACTTAAGCAGTTTAGGGTTCCTCTATGTTCCGGAATGGAAGAGAATACTGTGAGTTGAAGATTAGTGGTTTCTATGCTTTCAGGGCACAAATAAAATAAAACTTAAAAATTTTCCAGGTTTCATTTTACCATGATAAATTTAGCAACTCTTAAACTTATTTTTCTGTAGAACAAATAAATAAGTATATTGTGGAACTAAGTGATTTGCCTTTGGAGGACAGAGTTACAAATGAGACAGAAGGAAAGATGGGGAAATCTATAGTCAGAGACTGGAATTAGAAGACGTAACATAGATCAATGGCAGATGTAAAGAAGGAAAAAGTTTACAGAGACATAGGACTAGACTACAGCTTTATGCTTTTTCTCATTTTGTCTGCAAAGAAGGTAAAGAAGCAGTGGTACTCCACTAACAATGAATGCAGTGTTCAGGGTTTAGAGTCTAACCATGACAATAAAAGCAAAATGAAAACGTGTACACTGATTTAAAAAAAAAAAGAAGAAGAGCCAATATTCCTTAGAGAAAGAGGAAATTCCAGTGGTGGATCTAGAAAATCACAAATTGAAGTACTCAGAAATTTATAAGAATTGGACAAAAGAGAAACAGGGACTATTTTGAGATCTCATACAGGGCAAGTCAAGTACAATTTATGAATTAAATAACTTCAATAAAAGATGATGGCTCACTAAATAAGTAATTTCACATTGATATAGATACTGGTTCCGTGGTGATTTTATATAGAAAAATTAATAAATAAATGAATAGATGAGAAAGTCTTTTCAGTGGAATATCAATTAATGAATATAAATGTAACGGCTGACTATCATACAGGAGTCATAAAGTAGTAATTGAGTAAGATAAAAAAATTATTAATGAGCAAAAATTAGCAGGTGAAATTTTGATTTTTAAATGAAGTGTTTATATAGTTTTGAAAGATTCCTCCCCCAAAATACTTGTCAATAATAAGGGGATAATAATTACTTAACTGTAAAAACCTGTTTATATGATAAAGGTGACCACTACCAATAAAAGGACCATCAGGTAACATGTACATACAAACAAACGAGAGCATCCATCCTCTGATATCTCTGCCAAGAAATGCAAAATTTCAATCTAATTGTGAAGAAACATTATATAAAACCAAACTGAGTGATGTTGGCAACCAGTCTCCAGGATGGTCCCTCTTCATCTTTGACTCCCAGTATCCCCATCCATGCATAGTGTCTGGCACTGAGAAGAACTGATCTTTGTTCTGAAAATATTATGACTTCTGAGAATCATGAAAGGCATTCTGACTTTTGTTCTTCTTGATCTGAAATAAGTTAGCTGTCTCTCATAATGGAAGAAGTTTCAACCCCTATAACTCAAGAGTCCATTTTCCACATACACATGATGAAGAAATGAGGAATCCAGCCAACAGCCACTGACTGTGCATCTTCTGTGTGTTTTTCCTATCTCAGTCATCCAGATAGCTGCAGTTCCAGCTATCATTTTGACCACAGTATTGGAGAAGATGTCCAGTCCAGCTAAATTCCTCCAAATTATGACTTCAGAAATTAAAAAGTACTATTAAGTCTCACTTTAAGCCACCAATAATCATAGGGTAATTTGTTACCATACTGTATAATAGACAAATACTTTGAGTGCCATTCTAGAAAAATAATTACTTCAAAGATATCAAAGACAAACAATGAAAGAACAACATAGTTTCCGATCCAGGAATTGGGGAGGGCTCAGTCAATACCAGCACCAGGGTTTGAGTTCAAATTTCCAGAATCCAGGTAAAAAGCTACACCCAGTATACCTGTCATCCTAGCACAAGGGAGGCGGAAACAGGCAAATGGAACTCACTAAGCAGCCAGCCTAGCATAATCTGCAAGTTTGGGGTTCAGAGAGAGACCTTGCCTCAAACAAGAGAGTGGAAAGCAGATAAGAAAAACATTGACATTAGCCTCTAGTCTCCATATACATCTTTATGCACATGTGTAAACACATGAACACGTACAATCACATACTACAACACACACACACACACATACACACACAAAATACTCTGGGAGATTTTTTTTTTAATTTTTTTATTTATTAAAAATTTCCACTTCCTCCCCACCTCACATTTCCCTCCTACTCCCCCCACTCCCTCTCCTCTCCCTCTCCAGTCCTAAGAGCAGTCAGGGTTCCCTGCCCTGTGGGAAGTCCAAGAACCTCCCCCTTCCATCCAGGTCTAGGAAGGTGAGCATCCAAACAAACTAGGCTCCCACAAAGCCAGTCCATGCAGTAGAATCAAAACCCAGTGCCATTGTCCTTGGCTTCTCAGCCAGCCCTCATTGACAGCCACATTCAGAGAGTCCGGTTTGATCACGTGTTCCATCACTCCCAGTTCAGCTGGCCTTGGTGAGCTCACATTAGATCCCGTCTCAGTGGGTGAATGCACCCCTCGTGATCCTGACTTCCTTGCTCGTGTTCTCCCTCCTTCTGCTCCTCATTTGGACCTTGGGAGCTCAGTCCAGTGCTCCGGTATGGGTCTCTGTCTCTATCTCCATCCATCGCCGGATGAAGGTTCTATGGTGAAGAAACTAGACATTAAAAGTCGACCAATGGAATCAAATAGAAGACCCGGATATTAACCCACAAACCTATGAACACCTGATTTTCGACAAAGGAGCTAAAAGTATACAATGGAAGAAAGAAAGCACCTTCAACAAATGGTGCTGGCATAACTGGATGTCAACCTGTAGAAGAATGAAAATAGATCTATATCTATGACCATGCACAAAACTCAAGTCCAAATGGATTAATGACCTCAATATTAATCTGAACACATTGAACCTGATAGAAGAGAAAGTGGGAAGTAGTCTACAACACATGGTCACAGGAGACCACTTCCTACACAAAACCCCAGTAACACAGACAATAAGAGCAACAGTGAATAAATGGGACCTCCTGAACTGAGAAGCTTCTGTAAAGCAAAGGACACTGTCATTAAGACAAAAAGGCAACCTACTGATTTGGAGAAGATCTTCACCAACCCTGCATCAGACAAAGGTCTGATCTCCAAAATATATAAAGAACTCAAGAAACTAAACATTAAAACTATAATTAACTCAATTAAAAAATGAGATTTTTTTTTCAAATTAAAAAAAAGAGACCCAAGAATCAAATATATGATCCTGAGGGTGTATAGTTTTGTTGTTCTTATTTTGCCATTACAGACTATTGATGTAATCATCAAAATTTGAATACAGTAAAAATTATAAAATAGAAATGTACCAATATTGGTGTCTTGCAATTAATCATTGTATTATAATTGTGGAAACATGCCCTTATTTTTTAAGAACTACACATTAAAATAAAGGAGAGATAAATGCCTATAATTTATTAAAATATCAAATGTAGCAATTACATAAGATAATTACATAGTCAAAGATATATACTTTTATATACTTTTTAACCGATAGAGAGACAAAATTTCTAAAATATTACCCTTTAGGAAACCCCTTTATAGATATACAGAAATTAAAATTTTCACTACTTACACTAGAGTAAAAAGACTGCAATGCCAGGCAGTGTAATTCCTGAATTTCCACTTTAAGTAAGCCACTTTAGGTTGTTTTCTCAAACTGAGAGTTGACTATATTAATTGGGTTTGGAAATGAATTTACTGGAACAAAATGCAAAGCAGGTTTAATGAATACAATACTGTAAATTGACACAACATACGAATATTGTAGATTAGTATTATTTTGTGAAATGTTTCAGATCTAGGCAGAGAAAAGGTTAATGTACGTGGTTGCACAGTCAACAAAAAGTAGGCAAGCCAGGCGCTGAGCAGGACTCAGTTTGAGCCAAAAGCAGATTTATCCGGGGCCGCCCTCCCTGCCTCTTCCGCCCCTGGCCACCTGCAGATGTGCCCCACAAGTCTTCAGTACCCAGCGCGGAGCAGACGCTATTTAATGGTCCTTCCCCACAGCTTACAGCCAGACGCCGCCGGCACTTAGCCAAATCCCCCTATCCTTGCTGGAGACTCAGAACACTCAGAAAGCAACCTTCTGATGCGCCGCTGCGGTGGCATGGGAGCCTTGGGTTCGCTCTGGGTTTTCTTCACTCTCATCGCGCCAGGAGTTCTTGGTGAGCTGGGCACGGGAGTGCAGATAAGGGAACTCCTTCAGGGCTAGAAATTTTTCTGCACCTACACAAAGGTTAGAGACCAAACCAGGGATATGGGGGCCCTTCTGGATACTTGTCTGTCCCTGACAACTTGGGAGACTCAGTCAGTCTTTGAAGCAGAATGGCCCCACCTCTTCTGGGAACTGGACCACCACCACTGAAACCTGAGCCACGCGTGGGCGCTTTTGAATGATTGTTGCCGCTGTTTGGTGGTTCTCTCTCTCTCAGGCTCCCAGCCTCTTGAGAATTCAGCCAAGAGCTGTGTTCAAGGATCATAGGGCTCATGTGCTTCTGTGCATGTAGAAATCCTCTCTAGCCATGGAAGGGTTGTTGAGTCCCTGCTTTTCTTAAAGAATAATGCCTGATTCTCCAGTATGGCTCTCAGATTTTGTTTGACTTTGATAGGATATTTAAGACTGTGACTTCTGTAGCAGTGTGTGCTTACATAGGTTCTCCTTCAATGTTCTCTGTAACAGTTTTTGTTTTTTATTGTTTTTGTTTCACAGATTGGCTTGCTTTTAAAGTAGTATAGTTTGCTCTGGTAGTGAAGACATAGGTTATAAGACAACCTCAATAGCTGGGTGAATTTTGGCAAGTCGTGATATAATTTATTCTCGTAGTGAATATATTCATAGGTTATAAAATATTTACTATAAGCAAATATCAATAGCTGGGTAAATGTTAGAAAGTCGGTTAGAGCCCCGACCACTCAACTTCTCACATATGAAATGAAGTTAGAAATAAGCTGTGCTACCGTCCCACAGAGCTGTGAGAAATCATGGGCTGCTGGGGAAATTAGGTCACGGTACTTGATTGTTGACACTTTCAAGTGTAGCAATTAGCAGTTAATGGTGAATCTAGTCATTAAATGGTACAACTTCTACTGGAAAACAAGTTCTAGGGATGACTGGACCTCGTTTTATGTTCACTGATGAATGTTTTATGCTTAGTACCATATTTTCCTTAACATACATAACTCTCATTTTAAAAAGTCAGCTATTAGATATTCAGAGTCCCAGTGTTAAGGCATTTGATGATAATTCTCAATAATGGTCTCCCACCCCGTTCCTGATTTCTGGTCAGCTTTTCAGATTTATATTCATCCCATTCATAAATCCTTCATCTACTTCCAAAGGATTTCTAAATCATCCATGTAAAGCCCCTTAGATCTAAGTAGTTCACTGCACCCTGTCCTCCAGAAACATTTTCTGTGTTATAGTCGCTGCTCTGATCTTCACTCTGATGCGAGAAAGAGGTAAAGAGGGAACAGGGACTGTTAAGAAAACCCATATCATGCAATTTGAAAAATTATTACTTGTATTTATTTGTTTACTGGAGGGTATGCATTCAATGGCATGTGCTTGGATGTCAGGGACTGTTTAAAAAGAGTTAGCTCTCTCCTTTCACCTGTGGCTCCAGGGATTGAACTCAATTGTTCAGTCAGGTTAGACAGCCGTGTCTTTAGCCAGTGAGACAAGTCACTGCTCCTTTGCCTTTCTGATTGGAGGAGAATCCAGTCTTTGGAGATTCTGTACTGAGGCCTGGGAGGTGGGTAGTTTCAGTAAAAGTCCAAGGTCTCTTTACCAGAGATGAGACTTCCATTAATCCTCACCCAGAAAGAAAAATTCTTGCCTCTTTTTGACATGGAAAGTCACATTATAAAGTTCCCTCTTCCTTTGTAGTTTCCAGATCTTGCATTCTTCTTGGTCTGTATTGTTACCACTGATTGAATCTTATGAATGTAAATGGTTTCCCATATTGTGAAAGATAATTTAGCTTTGTCCTTATTTATGCTTGATAATCACACATTATTATCTAATTAGAATAACTGGTAGAAGTGGTATCACATATAAATCAATTAAAGTAAATTTGATTTTATAAGATCTCTTTGATAATTTAGTATCCTATGCTAAAAGCTTTCATTTATAAGATTTTTGCTTGTAAGGTTGGAGAGATGGCTCAGTAGTTAGAGCACTTGCTGTTCTTGCAGAGGACAAGGTTTGGTTTCCAGCATCCACTTGGTGCCCCATAATCACCCGCAACTCCAGTTCTAGGGAATACATAACTGTCTTAAGGGCTTTGCAGTCACTGATCACATATAGTATACATACACACATGTAGGTAAAACACTGTTAGATATGAAATAAAAAATAAAATCTTAAAAAAAACTTTTAAAGATATTTTATATGTATATTTTTTGTTTTTATTATAAAACCAGAGGATTTTTTTATTTTTTGTACCCATTATTGTTTGATTATAATGTGTCTCCCATTAGCTCATGTATCTGAACAGTCTACAACTGTTCTGTAGAACCTTTAGAAGGCCATAGATCTATCTGGAGAGTGGACCTTGGAGGTTATATCTCCTCCCCATTTCCAGCTAAACTTTCCGCTTCCTGACTGGTGTCATGTAACCAGCAGCTATTGAAGTTTTCTTCCCCTAAAGACCAAGCTGCTCCAGTCATATGCCTTCCTCATCATAATGAATGGTATCCCCTGGACTATAAGCCAACTAATCCCCCCTCCCTTAAGTTGTATCTGTCAAGCATTTGGTCACAATGATAAGAAAAATAGCTGGTACAAATAGCTGACATAACTTCCCTTCAACCCCACCAAAACGTATATAGGCTCATCATTTTATTACTATTTTATCACATAAGGTTATCTTATTACATAAGGTTATATAAGGCCAGTCTCACGCAAGTATATAATATACTTTGAGGATATCCTATGACCCCCCCTTATTAATCTTTTCCCCTCCCATTAGTACCTTTTGTTCTATAGACAGTTTGTATCTCATTCAAATATATATGAGAGAGAAAAAAAGAGATACTCGCTTTTCTAAATTTGACTTAATTCACTTGATATTATCTCTGGTCACATTCATCTTCTTACAAACAATATAACTTCATTCTTGATAGCTGAAAAGGTTCCATTGTGTAGATATACATTTTCTTAATTTATTCTATTGCTGGGAACATAGGCTGGTTTCATAACTTAGCCACTGTGAATAGTACTACAATAAGCATTGATGTGCAAGTATATCTGGAATGCTGACTTGGGCTCTTCTGCGTAAATATTGACAAAAGTGCATTATCATGTGGTAGATCTATTTTTGTTATTATTAAATACTACTTACTATTATTTTGTTGAGAAATCTCCAGACAGATTTTTACAGTGGCTGGACTAGTTTAGTCTCATCAGCAATGTAAAAGTGTTCCTTTTTGTACAAATCCTTTTCAGCATTTGTTTACTTATTTTCTTCATGACTGTCATTCTGACTAGTGAAAGATGAAACCTTAATGTGGTTTTTATTGTCATTTTTCTGATGACTAGTGAGGTTTAACACATTTTTCATATTTATTGAACATTTTATACTTTATTTAAGAGTCCTATGTTTACTCCATTAGTTCACTTATAAATGAGGAATTTTGGATGTTTATGCTTTTATTCCCTTTTATTTTCTGGATATTAATCAGATATCTAGTTAGCAAAGATTTTCTCCCATTTTGTAGATGATCTCTTCACCTTTTTTTGTTGAGCAGATGCTTTATACTTTCATGAAGTCTCATTTGTCACTTGGCAGTGTTTCCTAAGCCACTGGACCCTTACAAGTGTTTTCCTATGCTGACATCTTGCAGCATTCCTCCTTCATTTTCTTCTATTGCTTTCTGAGTTTTGTGTTATATATTAAGTTTTATATATTCATTATTGAAGTTCTACATGCTTTTCTTATTTTTCCTGAATTCACTGTATTAAAAAAAAAAACAAGCAATCCACCCACAGTTTTAAATTGTAAAATTGTAAAAGGCTGGAATTTTATGAAAAAAGTTCTCCAGATATTATTTCTCTGCTCTGCTTTAAAAGCTTTTGAATCTCTGAATTTCTCTGTGTCTATCCATACTAGAATAATTTTCTTAGATAATTTTGCTCCAGACAAGAATACGTCTAAAGATCAAATTTGTTAGAATAATTGGTGGCAGGAGAGAAGCAGAGAAACTTCAGCCTTTCTCAGCTTTGATATTTCTGTGGTCCTTATTTCTAGGTCAGTGTAAGTCGCTGCCAAGATATACTTTTGCTAAACCTAATATTGAGAGTGATAAGACTGAGTTTGCTGTTGACACAACTTGGAAATACAAATGCCTCCCTGGGTATAGTGGGAAGCCATTCTTAATCACCTGCTTAAAGAACTCCAAGTGGTCAGATGCTCAGCAGTTCTGTAATCGTGAGTATTCCTACAAGCCATGTTTGTCTTTATCATTCTATCTGTACAGGATAGTATGCCATTTTCCAGACAAAAGACAAGTAAATTAGTATGTCATGGCAAGCAAAGTGTGATCCCAGCCTTTTTGTTTCCTTTAACTCCTAAATTTTCTGAATACTAGGATTTAAGTCATCATCATGGTTTAGCATCATCTTTCTGACATCATTCTATGATTTTTACATTATGTTAGAGATCAAATGTTAGTATTCAAAATAACATTAGTTTCATCTTATTCTTACCACATTTAATTCAAGAGATATTTTTATTAATTAACATGAGTAAAGCAGTAGACAATGGATTGTGTAAGGGACAACACAAATTACACATATATAACATATAACCAAGGATTGAACACAAGGCGTTGTTCAGGCGAGGCAAGCACTCTATCTCCAGGCTTTATGATGTTGTTTAATAGTAGAGGTAAACTGCTATTCAACCATAGGAAAGTAAATGCTGTCTAAGAGAATTAGGGATATTGAGGCCTTCTGAAGAGAAATTTGGAGGAAATGGTATCTTTGATATTTTAGTTTTTTGCTTGTTTTTTTTTTTAGACAGAGTTTCTTTGTGTAACAGTCCTAGGTGTCCTGGAACTAGATCTTGTAGACTAAACTGGCCTCGAACTCACAAAGCAATGCCTACCTCTTCCTCCAGAGTGCTGGAATTAAAGGTGTGCACCACCATCACCCAGCAGAAATGATATCTTTGGAAAAACTGGAGAAAGATCAGTATGGTTTGAGTACATATAAACTCCAAGATTGTATACTTTTTCCTGTGAATAGTAGTAATTCATCATAATTTTTTGAGTGGGAAGTCTGATATATTTATATTTATTTATATTATATTTTTATTATTATATTAATTATATTATATATAAAAGAAGAAATTTGGGCTAGAGAGATGGCTCAGTGGTTAAGAGCACTGCCTGCTCTTCTAAAGTCCTGAGTTCAATTCCCAGGAACCAGATGATAGCTCGCAACCATCTAGAGTGAAATCTGGTGCCCTCTTCTGGCCTGCAAGCATGCATGCAGGCAGAATACTGAATACACAATAATTAAATAAATCTTAAAAAAATAAAGGAAGGAAGGAAGGAAGGAAGGAAGGAAGGAAGGAAGGAAGGAAGGAAGGAAGGAAAAGAAACTCATGCCATGTTATGGAGGAAGTACTAGACCAAGGGAGGCCAGCCACTCAACAATACAGTAAAACAATAAAAATGCCAAAGTAAGTGGTTTGGGAGATATTCTGGAATCCAGGCCCTAAAATTTTGTAACTAATTGAACTGAAGGATTAGAGGATGAGTTATAGAGAGGAAATAATGACTGTAGGCTTTTAATATATGAGACTTGGTAAATGATGCCATTAGCTGATAGATTTTAATAATGAGAACATAGAGTTTTTAATATGGAATTGACCACAAGTAAAGTTTTCTTTCATACACAGAAATATAGACAATAGGGTTTGAACAGTGTTTCTCCTTGAGAAAGCACACATTTTACAAATTTCAAAAATTGCTTTGAGAAAACATACACAGAACAATCAGCAAGTCCAGCCAAGGAATTTAATAAAAAACGCATAAAGTCTTCTCAATCCCCGCCCCAAATCCTGTTTTGTTTTCCTTGTAGGTAGATCTTGTACAACTCCTGGAGACCTCCTCCATGGCTCTGTGAATATAAGTATGGGTATCAAGTTTGGGTCAACAATTACATATTCTTGTAATACAGGGTGAGTAGGCAGGAAGCCTCTTCAGGGTATATGGATACAGAAATAATATTTCTAACCAGAAACCCTTTAGTATGAATAAAAACAGAAGCATGGCCTCCTTGGTATGCTTTAGAAATAACATTTCAGTGTTGCTCA
The DNA here is from genome assembly GCF_982192425.1 of Myodes glareolus. NCBI lineage: Eukaryota > Metazoa > Chordata > Mammalia > Rodentia > Cricetidae > Myodes > Myodes glareolus. The sequence continues at coordinate 203,888 of NC_142030.1, forward strand.
GTTAAGGGGATCCTTAGAAAGAAAGAAGATGGAGCTACCTTGCTTCAATTTTAAGTCTCCGGTGTTATTGACAAGAAAGTCAGACTTCATTTGCTCTAAAGTTGAACCTATTAAAGAAGCCTTCTTTATCACTATTTCACTATATCATGCATGTTATTCTACCCTTTCTCATTCTTTAAGTGGAAAAAATTAGGCTTTTCTAAAGTGTTAAGTGTGACCCAGATGTGATCAAGCACGTCTTTGCCTCCAGATATCGACTCATTGGTGACTCATCTGCTACATGTATTCTCTCAGACAATAATCTAATTTGGGATAATGACAGGCCTACTTGTGAATGTGAGTAAAATGATCTCTTTATGGCATCCTACTAAATTTTTCTTATCCCTTTCTAAAGGGAAACTAGGTATCAGCGCATAAAAATGAGTGCCTGAGACATTTCACTCGGTTTGGGTTATTATGGACACAGCTCTGACTGATATTCTTCCATGATCTCTAATCCTATCACACTATTCCATTAATGTTCTTTTATGATGTTATTTAGTGATGAATAGGTTCCTAAATTTAAAATATGCATGAGTTTACACATGACAAATGCAACCAAGTAAAATTAGATCACCCCAAGAAGTCTCTAGTAACAGACTCTGTACTCTGTCTGGCCTCATAGCTTTTTGACTTTTTAATCAGCCAGTTCCATGTATTTTCCTTTCTGACTTATTTTTATTTGATCAGAATACAGAATTTCATTATTAAAAATAAGTTGTAGGTAAAGTTTAAGTTTGGTTTATGAAAATGAAGACTAAATTTTTAGAAAATATAACATTTCAATGCCTTCTCTCTTTTCTTAACTACTTCCCTTCAAAAGCTATTCCTTGTGAGTCACCTCCAGCCATTGCCAATGGGGACGTTTACAGAAGCAGTAGAGACACCTTTTTCTATGGAATGGTAGTAAAGTATCATTGCCATGTTGGAAAAAATGGGGAAAAACTGTTTGACCTGGTGGGTAAGGAGTCAATACATTGCACCAGCAAAGACAATCAAGTTGGCATCTGGAACAGTCCACCCCCTCAGTGTATTCCTATAGTCAAGTGCCCAGTGCCACAAATTGAAAATGGAGAAGTGGAGTCTGGATTTAAACGTTCCTTCTTCTTAAATGACACAGTAATGTTTAAGTGCAAGCCTGGCTTTACTATGAAAGGCAGCAGTATAGTGTGGTGCCAGCCAAACAGAAAATGGAGCCCTCCACTGCCAACATGCTTCAGGGGTAAGTTGAGCTGAAACTTTGGGTATCTGGGCAACAAATACATGGCAAAATGTTTAACATTACTAATCATCAGGGAAACGCAAATCAAACCACAATTATATATGACTTCTCTTCACTTTATAATGACTCATCAAAAAATATAGAACTAGGAAGTTGGCTCAGTGTATAAAGTGCTTGTACAAATGTGAAGGCTTGAGCTTAATAAACAAAACCCATATATTAAAAAATACCTTTTGTAGTGGCACATGCTTATAATCCCAGAATCTGAGAGGCAGAGACAGACAGATCCTTAGGGCTTGCTGACAAGCAGCCAGTCTAGCTTAGCTGGTGAGCCAGTTCCCTTGTCTCATAAAATAAGATAATCTCCTCTATATACATATGTATCAGTGTACACTCCCACATACATACACATACACACACACAGGCATGAGGGCCTGAATCAATTTCTACACATATAAAGACGCCTCCATTGTACAATATATCAAATGCTGTTAAGAACAGAAACAAAAGTCAGATTAGATAGGGGAAATAAGTTCCAGCGTCCCTATAAACAGTAGAATTCCCACAGTTTATTATATCTTTTCATATATATTTTAAAATCTAGAATAAAAGATTTTGAAAGTTTTCACTTGCAAAGAAATAAGTTTTAGAAGACAGACGTTTACCCTTATTTTCATATTACACAATATACTTATCTAAGCATCACGTGGGTTATCATAAATATGTACAATTACATCTTTTAAAGAATAAAAGTAATTTTAAAACCCAATACAAAAGTTCATCATTAGAGTTTTAGATAATTATATTTGATTTAAATGAAGATAAATTCTTCATTATATTGGTCATACTGAAAGATGGAATTGACTAAGATAAGAATTTGATTCAAAATTTTGTAGAGATCCATCTTGATAATGAAAATAAGTTTTGTGGAAGAAAGCTGATAGTTATCTTGAGCCTGTGGCCCCCATTCTCTCCTTCTACTCCTAATATAAACTGTCTGCCTTTTTAAAAGCCTGGCAACAAAATTCAGAAGGCTCAGAAGCTTTGTTTTTTAACTTAAAAGAATGTGGCAGATTTGGGTGGGGAAAATTTGTGTTATAAAAGTTTGGTTCCTTTTCTAGCCTGTTGATGGAAGGCTATCTCAGATTTTTTAATAGAATAAAGTGAAAATGAGTAACAGTAATATTCACCGGCATGGATCAAGAAAGAGAATGCAGATAAACATATGGCTTTTCACATCTGGGCAGAAAAAGGCACATTAAGCCCACTCTATGACCCTACTTCTCAGCCTTAGTATGGGAGAGTTGCTATGAACCCCTGTATCCCACCCAACTAAGCACAAGACAACTAGCTGTAAGTTATGAAGAATAAAGTTCTTATTGCAGAAATAAAAGAACTTTCTGGTCCTATTCTTTCTTCAGGATGTCTACCACCTGAAAACATCCATCATGGTGATTATAACGAAAAAGATAAGGAATTCTTTTCTGTAGGCCAGGAAGTGACATATACCTGTGATCCTGGCTATAATCTCATTGGAACTAACTTGGTCCAGTGTACATCCTTTGGAACCTGGAGCCATGCAGCCCCAACATGTGAAGGTGCCTAGACACTCTACTATATTCAAAGGAAACTCAACTGTTTCCTGACTCTTCATGTGCAAGCTGTCTCTTTTTTTTCCTAGTGAAATCATGTGATGCCATTCCAAACCAACTTCTCAATGGCCGTGTGTTTCTTCCTTCTAATCTCCAACTTGGGGCAGAGGTTTCCTTTGTTTGTAATAAAGGGTGAGTGTGACGTGATAGGTCCTGCCCTGATGGTTTCCCATAACGATTTCAAAATATGAATTCTAAAGTTAGTTAAGCTTTTACTGTCTTATATTTTCTTTCCTTTTCTTGACCTTTTCTGACTAAGAACTCTGTCATTAACCAATTCCTTTTTCTTTTCTTGAAGTGTGTATATTTTGTGCTTGACCAGCAAAAGTAGGAAATGTCATTTCATCATCTGGAAATTCAAAGTTTTGGTTCACAAATTAAGACTCCTGTTATGGAGAATGAATGAAAACTTTGGACTTAGTGATACTCATTGAAATAAGTTTGGGTAACAATGTCTTTGCTATTTTCTCCATAGGAATTGAGACTGTTTTCCTCAAAATTATCTAGATACTCTTGACATGTGGATGCTAAAGAGGAGAGGGAGAATTCTAAAGAAAAGATGCATTTTTGTATGTTTTAATCCATTATTGATTTATTGTTTGATGGAGCAGATTCACAAATAACTATGTGCTTTTTCTTAAGTCATAAATATTTTAAAATGCATACCATCCTACAAATACTTGAAAGAAGTTATTCAATCTGTACAATTGAAAGATGGGTTGTTCTAGTGATGATTTGCTGCTCCTTATTGTTTAAGGTTCCAGTTAAATGGCAAATCTTCTAGTCAGTGTGTCCCAGAAGGAGAGACAGTAATCTGGAACAATAAGTTTCCTGTTTGTGAACGTGAGTAGAAAATAAACATAATCAAATACAGATCCTGTCTTTTGATTCTGTATTCCCATGCAGTTATCAAATAAAACACCTCACCCAACTATGTAATTTAAATAGATATTTGTCACTTTTCTCTTTTTAAAAATGCAGGGAAAAAGTATTAAATTTGTTCACTTGTTAAATTTGTTAAATTGTGATTCTGTAAACAAAGTAACAAAGGCTTTGAAAATTGCCTGTAACAAAACTAAGCATAGCCCCAAAACTAAGCATAGTACTAAAACTCTGGTTGTGCCTCCATATGTCATGTCTTGTACTCAAGAGCTCCATCTAGGGTCAAGTGGACATTACTGGAAATTCATTCTGCAACTTGTCCAGAAAAGATGTATATATGTCATAGTAGCTGTTAACAGCTAATACTCTTAAGGATGTATAAAGAATATGAGCTCAATACTCAAATGGTTTTCTCAAAGGTATCCAGGATTAAAGTATTACAAATGACTTGTAATGAGGTTGCAGTGTCTTCGGTAACAGTGTCTCATGTGACTATGCCACCCGCATATTTCAAATAGGCACTGAATAACTAGTGTACTTTGGGTACTGGATCTGCTCATTTCACATGCTTTTGTCTCTCTGTATTCTTATCATACTTTATGTAGCCTGAACTATAGACTGGGAAGCTGAGGCTAGGGGAGGGTACGACTTGCCTAAGGTCATACAGCTATTGAATGACAGTGAGGTTTTGAAATTAGGGCTATTAAGCCCAAATCAGCCCACATTGGCTCCCTACAAGCAATTAGCATGTCATTAACATATTTTTCCTTTTTATTAAAAGTAGAGTAGAAAATATTATAGAAAAATCCCTGAAAGTATAGATTAGATAAATTTTTTTCTATTTTCTCTATTCTTTGTTGTCTGGTTAGAGTGATTCATATTGATTTCTTTGACAAGGATCAAGAAAGAAGTAAGAACATAAGCATTTGGAAATTAAAACACTATAAGTAAAGTCATAGCCAAGCATTCAATTTCTAAGGAATATTTCTTGAAAAGTGACTTGACCTATACTTGGAGCTTTTACTTATTTTCTTAATGATTAATATACTCATCTGGTCTCTTCTACTTTTCAGAGATTTCTTGTGACCCTCCTCCTGAAGTCAAAAATGCTCGGACACTCCATTATTCTCTTCCCATACCCATTGACACTGTTGTGCAGTACAGTTGTTTACGTAACTACCGCCTCATTGGAGAAAAGACGATTTTTTGTAAAAGCAAAGATCAAGTGAAGGCCGCTTGGGATAAACCTCCTCCTGTATGTGAAAAATTGAATAAAGATTCTGAATGTTCAGAGCCCAGCATACTAGGAGGATTCAAAAGTAAACAATCTGGATCACTACCATTCAAACATGGTGATTCTGTGACATTTACCTGTAAAGCCAACTTCACCATGAAAGGAAACAAAACAGTCTGGTGCCAAGCAAATAATGAGTGGGGACCAACACCACTGCCAGTCTGTGAGAGCAGTAAGTATAGAAATAAAACCTAGTCAAGGGCCTGGGGTTTACCAGTTGTGAGCGTTGAGTGTGAAAATGAAGCTTCATCAAGGCCTGAGAACTGCCAACCTGTGAGAGTGTTGAGTACGGAAGTGGAACCTCACGGAAGACAAGGATCTTCCATTTATGGGCAGATTATTTTGTTGCATGCTCCCAAAGGCTGAATTGTATAGGTCTTGTCCCTGGAGTTTGAGCTGACTTTTGGGAACCCATCCCCAATGCCAGGGTGTCTCTGCAAACATGTTCACAAGAGATCTACTCTCTACTCACACCATCTCCTGGGCTCTAGCATTTCAAATCAATTAGCATATTACTGTGAATGTTTTATTCATGTTTCATCTAGTTTATATTGTTACTGAATCTAATTCTTAAGTTTAATTCTGTGGGCATAGAAATTGTCAGTATTTGACAAAATTATACTATCAAAACATTTTAATAAAGAACAATATTGATAAATTCTAAATAGATTATAGAACATAGGAAGCACTCTGACTTTGGGGCACAGCTGCAATCTCAGCTTCACAGTAGGCTGAGTAAGAGATTACAAGTCCATGGCCTGCCTGGGCCACACTGTAATTTTTTGTTTTTATTTTTGTTTTTGAGACAGGGTTTATTTTGTTTTTGAGACAGGCTTAGGAGCCTGTCCTGGAATTAGCTCTTGTAGACCAGGCTGGCCTCGAACTCACAGAGATAAGCCTGCCTCTGTCTCCCGAGTGTTGAGTTTAAAAGTGTGCACCACCACCACCTGGTTCATACTGTGTTTTTAAAGCCAGCCTGGGCAACTTAGCCAGATCTTGTCTCAAAATAAAAAGTAACTAAAGGCATTGTGGGTATAAGTCAATGGCAGAGTGCTTGCCTAGTTCAGTCCCAAGTACCACAAATTATATTTATCTTGCTTATATATCAATAGGTTGATTACCAGTAACGTCAAAATGGATTGTCTATGAAAAAACCTTAAAGATTTTGGTGAACCTATACATATTCAAATGAAAAAAATCTAATACTTTTATCAAGTAATAAAAAGAAATTAGAATAGTATGTGTTATGCATAATGTACATATTTATATGCATGCTATATATAAGATAATGATAAATTGTATTAGTAATGTTTATTAGGGTAACCCTCTGAATGATAGGCTTAAAGATGAATAAAAATGAGCCTTCTAGCAACTGAAATTTTTCTCAAGGCAAAAATATAACTAAAAATGAAAATAGAACAATAAAACTGGGTATAGTGGCACATACCTTTAATCTCCGCAGTTGGGAGGCAGAGGAAGGTGGATCTTTGTGAGTTAAAGATAGCTTGATTTACATAGAGAGTTCCAGGACAGCCAGGGTTGCTTAGTGAGACCCTATCCTCCCAAAATTGCAATTGTTTTGCATAAAAGGAAACAAGCCATATCTGGTTGGGATTGAGTTGAAAACTGATGGTGACTGGTCATCAAAGATTGCATGCCATTTATTTAGATCTGTGTTCTAAGCTGGCATCTAGATTCTTAAGTATATATTATCTGATGGCCTTTTCTCCTTTGTGTATGTATAAAGATTTCCCTCAAGAGTGCCCATCACTTCCCAAGATCGATCATGGACACCGTACAGAACAGCATGTTGCCAAGTTTATTCCAGGGTTGTCTGTGACATACAGTTGTGATTCTGGTTATTTGCTTGATGGAAAAAAGACAATTAAGTGCTTATCTTCGGGAGACTGGGATGGTGTCATCCCCACATGCAAAGGTATCTTAAATTTACTATCTACTGAGAACTGGCCTGATATTTGCCAAGACTTACTTCTTATTCTTGCCATTCTTTCCTAGAGGCCAAATGTGAACCTCCAGGACAGTTTCCCAATGGACAGATAAAAGAACCTATAGGTCTTCAGGTTGGCAAAACTGTGCACTTCTCCTGTAATGAAGGGTGAGTATCAGGAGGGTCTGTAAATTTTAATGCCCTTAGATTATATGTGCCTGCTGTAAACTATAATGTTGTCTGAGGTTTCTGTATACCTTTGGCTATCCAGTTCCTGCAATCATTAAGTCCCCCCAAAAAAATCACACAGAGGTCTACATTAATCTACTGATTGGCCCATTAGCTCAGGCTTCTTATTAACTCTTATAACTTATATTAACCCATTATTCTTATCTGTGTTAGTCACATGGCTTGGTACCTTTTTCAGTGAGGCAGTCACAATTTCCTTCTTCTGTGTCTGGGCAGGACTGCAGGGGAATGGGCTTTCCTCTTCCCAGAATTCTCCTGTTCTCATTGTCCTGCCTCTACTTCCTGTCTGATTGTCCCACCTATACTTCCCGCCTGGCTACTAGGCAATCAGTATTTATTTAAAACATAATTGACAGAATACAGAATTGTCCCACCACACTATAAAGTCAGGAGAAAGAATGTGAATGAGCCTAGATGTTATTCAGGAATAATCTGGAATGAGGTAGTGCAAGAGAATAATAAATGGGTAACTGTACAGATTAAATGGACCTATAGTAGATTTAAAGTCAAGCTTACTAGTTTTTCAACACAAACTGCCTAATAGTACTAAATTTCAACCTGTCTCCAGATACCAATTACAAGGACAACCTTCTAGTCAGTGTGTAATTGTTGAACAGAAAGCCATTTGGACCAAGAAGCCAATATGTAAAGGTAGGTAAGACAATGGTGGTTTGGTAAGGAAATACAGGGGTTCACACACAATGCATCCTTGGCTTTCCTATAAGCGTGTGTGTGTGGGGTGTGTGTGTGTGTGTGTGTGTGTGTGTGTGTGTGTGTGTGTGTGTAAGAAAGAAAGGAAGGAAAGAAGGAAGAAAGGAAGGAAGAAAGAAAGAAAGTAGGGGGGAGAGAGAGAGAGCACGCGTGAGCAAAATAAAACAAAACTAGAAATCTTAAGGGTCTGATCTACACCGCAATGCCCTTCAGTTATCTTTTTACTCTGTTTAAGTCAAATGAAGCAAGTAACTTTTCTTTCTCTCAAAGACTCATGTTCTTAGTGAGGGAATTTGAGCCATGCACATAAAGAAGATTGTGTATTTGGTAACAAGAACGAAGAATTCAGCAAAGGAGACATACTCAAAAATAAAGTTTTAAAATCACATTTTAATTATATTACATTAGTTAACTGAATGACTCATTGCAGATTCAGAAATCACTGTCCTTTGCCTTCTCTAGAAATTCTCTGCCCCCCACCTCCACCTGTTCTTAATGGAAGACATACAGGCAGCTTTTCAGCAAATGTATCATATGGAAGCACAGTTACCTACACCTGTGACCCAAGCCCAGAGAAAGGAGTGAACTTCATTCTTATTGGGGAGAAGACTATCTATTGTACCAGCGACAGTAAGAAGAGTGGGATCTGGAGTGGCCCTGCTCCACGTTGTGAACTTTCGACTTCTGCAGTTCAATGTCTAAAACCACAAATAGATAGAGGTCAAATGTTATCTATTTTGAAAGATAAATATTCCTATAATGACACTGTGATATTGTCTTGTGAATCTGGCTTCAACTTGAAGGGCAGCAAGAGAATTCGATGCAATGCCCAAGGCACATGGGAGCCATCAGTACCAGTATGTGAAAAAGGTGGGTGCTATCAGAGCATGAATCATTTCAAAAATTTAGAGGAAGGGCCTATGGACTTTACACAGGGTCCTTTGTAGTCCCCATACATTCAGTCACACAATAGTGGATATAAATAACAAAGAAGTCTTTCTTAGCCCTCCCTCGCCTCTATGGAAATACTCTAAAGTTTACTAAGTTGTTCATTTCTTTAAGAAACATAAGAGCAAAAATACTTGTTTGCCTTAACAGTATTTTTTCCTGGTTTTTAGAGACAGGGTTTCTCTGTAGCTTTGGAGCTTTGGAACTAGCTCTTGTAGACCAGGCTAGCCTGGAGCTCACAGAAATCCGTCTGACTATGCCTCTTGAGTGCTGGGATTAAAGGCATGCACCACCATTGCCCAGCTTTAACAGTAATTTTTAAAAGGGAAATTACCAAAGCTTTCACCTGCAGGTATATTAAAATCTTCCATAAAGTCTTCTAAGATAATTCCTTCAGAAGGTAAAAGCTGGTGTGATGGCACATGTCAAAAATGCTGCAACTGGGGAGACTGATACAAGAAGGTTGTGAATTTGAAATCAACCTGGGGTATAGAGTAAAATCCTGTCTTTTAAAAGAAAAGTGAAAGGAATTAAAAAAGAGTGGATTGACTGGGGTGCAGGAAATGAGTTATAGCAAGTAGGAGCCTAACAGATCAATGGCAGTCTGAGTACAGAAAAGAAAATATAACTGAGAAATGATAACATGAAATTACCCAAGGACTGCAAAAATACCTTCTGTTCCAGACAACTGCCATGAGAATGGGGTTCTATTAATTTTGACTTCTTTAGCTCAGTTTCTATTTTTTACTCTAAAATTGTTTTATTGTATCTGTTTTTCCTTTAGAATGTCCAGCTCCTCCTAAAATCATCAATGGGCAAAAAGAAGATAGGCACTTCCTCACCTTTGATCCTGGAACATCCATAAGATATAGCTGTGACCCTGGCTATTTACTGGTGGGAGAGGATACTATACACTGTACTCCTGAGGGAAAGTGGAGACCCATTGTCCCCCAGTGCAAAGGTATTGCACTACAACTACAGATATTTAGCCTAAAATTGTCTTGTGTTGTTACTCATTTTTATCTTTTTTTCTTAGTTGCAGAATGTAAACCAGAAGGACCACATCTCTTTAAGAGGCCTCAGAATCAGTTTATTAGGACAGCTGTTAATTCTTCTTGTGAGGAGGGGTGAGTAAAGCATGTCTCATCCTGAATGAGGTCTGTCTTATCAGTACCCACTGAAAACTGTGTGTAAGAGTTCGCCTTAAAGGTCTTCCTTTGTCATGTGCTCATGGGTTATTTATCACAATGCTTTTCCATGCGTGGAAACTGTACAATGGATGGATGGTGCTGAAGTAGGCTATATTTTTTTTCTGTTGCACTTTGTCCTAAAATTTGTCAGTCTGCCTCTGGAGCCCATAGTGCTTGCTTAGCTTATTGTTAATGACATAGTCAAATGATATGACTCTTTGTCTCCAGGTCCCAGTTAAGTGAGAGTGCTTATCAGCTGTGCCAAGGTACAATTCCTTGGTTTTTAGAGATTCGTCTTTGTAAAGGTGAGTGACAAAAATGACAGAGGACTTACAGTGATATAAAATAGATGAGTGCCCTATTTTAGGCTGTGTTATTGGAATTAGCACACTATTTTGTCAAGTTTTATGGCTATTTATTTTGTCATCTTTCTTCTCTCACCTCTTACTACTTTAATCAGTCAAATTCCATGTACTTAGTTACCAAGTTTATGTTGTGGTTTAGGATTATCAGAATATAGAGGGTGATAACTATCTGAGTCACTACCCTACTTTGGTTTACATCAAGGTTTAGTGAAGAGATTAGGAGACTGATGTCCAATATGGACTCAGATTCTGTTCCTACTGTCTAATACCTGTATGACCTTTGGCAATATATATGACTTGTAGAAACTCTAGTCTCATCTGTAAAAGTTCCACTAAACTGCACGTTTGGGTTATTAGAATAAAATGGTACTGTACCTACTTTCTGGATGATGAAAATTCCTATTGTAAAGCAGGTGCTCAACCAACAATAACTATCCTTAGTCAATCAAATAACTATTGTAACAAAATATACTCCAAAAGTGTGATTCTGTCACTTGTACCTTTTATTCTCATATTGACCGTGATAAAATAATTATTAATTTAATTAGTGAATATTGAGTCTTAATACCTCATATTCATTTTCATACCAATCTTATTTTCATAAAAATCAAATTTTATATATACAATAATGTTTAATATAGCTCATAGCATGAACATTCATCCACACCCTTCATAGAAACATGGTCATAACTGTTGCACGTCTAACCCTGGTTCAGATGTCTACAGTATCTTTTTATGTCTATAGAAATTACCTGTCCACCACCTCCTATTATCTACAATGGGACACATACAGGGAGTTTCTCGGAAGATGTCCCATATGGAACTGTGGTCACCTACACGTGTTATCCCGGGCCAGAGGAAGGAGTGCAATTCAACCTCATTGGGGAACGCAGCATCCACTGTACAGGTGGAAGCGGAGGGAGAGGCTCCTGGAGTGGCCCTGCTCCTCTCTGTAAACTTTCCCTCCCTGCTGTGCAGTGCTCAGATGTCCGTGTGGCAAATGGATATAAGCTGCCTGGCAAAGGAGCCCCATATTTCTACAATGATAGTGTGACTTTCAAGTGTAACAATGGATACATTTTGAATGGAAGTAGTCAGATTCGTTGTAAAGCCAATAATACCTGGGATCCTGAAATACCACTTTGCAAAAAAGGTAAAAAGTCAAACCCAATGGGAATTTTAAATGGCATTATACTTATTTATAATTTTCTTTTCTGTTTTTTATTTTTTTCTCAAGACAGAGTTTTTCTGTGTAACACCCCTAGCTGTCCTTATAGAAGTAGAAAAGACAACCAAGTAACTAATGGAACATTCACATCATAGTCAAGACTTCACAGTCCTAAAGTCAGACAGTAGATAGACTAGTTTCCTACAGCATGAATCCAGGATCACTAGTACAGCCACAGAACAGAAAACATTCTATGATGGATGAGAACTTACTGAACCATGCCTTCAAAGTTTCAAATTGGTACCAGTTGTTTTGTGTTCTTACAGTTCTGGAATAGAGTGCTGCTGTTGTTGTTTATATGGCAAGTTCGCTCTCCAGGCCACCACCCTCTTGGGCACCACCATTGTTGATGTGCATGTAGAAATATGCTCCTCTGTATCTGGAATAATGTGAACGATATACTTGTGACCTTTACCACAAGTTACGGGAAACAAATCCACCTTCGGGACAATAGAGTCTTGCCCATAAGTTGAAGGTTATTTTGGTTCCTGAGTCATTTTTCTTTATGCTATAAGTAACCTAAAAACAGTTTCAACTTTGTCCCCCCAGAAGGATGTGAGCCTATGCGAGAACTTCATGACCTTCCAGATGATTCACACATAAAACTAGTGAATAGAGCCTGTCAACATGGGTGAGTGTGAAGTTGTCTACTCTAAGAAAGAGTTGTGTCTTGGTAAAACCCTTTGGTGATTCCTCATGCTTCAACCCACAATGATCTAACTAGCAGCAGGTTCTGCCTGCTTTTCTGACATGGAAAGAGCTTTGCTGAGAGTTTCTTATATAGAAATAGTTTTCTTTTTTGGAGGGCCAAGAGTTTATGTTTCTTTGTGCTAAAACTGACATTTAGAAGTACCTCTGTGGTTATACAGTCTATGTTGCAGAGGTAAAATATTGAAAATAAATGAGTATAACAACTTTTTCTAGGTACCAATTGACTGGACATACTTATGAAAAGTGTCAAAATGCTGAGAATGGGACTTGGTTCCAAAAGATTGCAGTTTGTAAAGGTAAATTATGGACATTGGGGAAGCCAACCATGAATTAGGGAGTTAGAAAGGGATAATCAGTTAGTGGAGAGGAAGTTTACAACTTCTTTAATAGTTTATACTTCTCCTTACTATGTATAAGATATGGAAAATATTTTAGTCTTGATCAATGCTGGTATTAGTAAACAATTTGCCAAGTTGGAGTAAGTATTTACCATATGTTTATGAATGTGAATGTGTGTGTGTGTATATATATGCATATATATACATATATATTCTAATTTTACTGAATAGAAAAATATGTGGGATATTTCTAGGATATAGGAACACAGCTATATTTCTTCCTTTATACTTCATTTTATTTTCTGAAATTTTTGGGATCAATTTGCAAATAAATTTCATGTTCTAATTTCCAAAATTTAAATAATTTTCTATTCATATAAATTATAAGGCACTTGTATAGTGTTTATATTACGACGAAGACTCAAATTCTCCAAATCTCTTCTGCAGTTATTCTCTGTCAACCTCCACCAAAAATTGCAAATGGAAAACATACAGGAATGATGATAGAGCACTTCCTATATGGAAATGAAGTCTTTTATGAATGTGATCAAGGGTTTGATCTTCAGGGAGAGAAAAGTTTGCAATGTAGAAATGATCCTAAAGGACATGGATCTTGGAGTGGACCTCCACCAAAGTGCTTAAAATCTTCTCCTCCAACTCACTGCCCTGATCCAGAAGTCAAACATGGATACAAACTCAATAAAACTCATTCTGCATATTCCCATAATGACATACTACATGTTGCCTGCAATCATGGCTTCATTATGAATGGCAGTCACTTGATAAGGTGTCATACCAATAACACGTGGCTACCAAGTATACCAACTTGTATCAGAGTAGGTAAGCCATTTTTATTGGTTAAAAGTGAAATCTTTTACAAAATAAAGAAGGCTTTTGAGTATGTATTCTACCTAAAGCATCTAAAAGCTATAGCAGTTAGTGTTTTATAAGATGATTTGCCTTTTCCTTTCTCTTCACTTGATTCCTTTTTCTCTTTCCTTTGTACAGATCAAGAGAGCTTGAAATTATAATGATTAATTTATATATTAATCAATCTATAATTTATTCATTCTTATGACTTTATTTGGAAAAGTGTGCACAACTTTTGGCAAATACTTGAAAAATATTTTGAAATTGAAATACACAGAGAGACAGAAAGGGAGAGAGAGAGAAAGACAGACAGACAGAGAGAGAGAGAGAGAGAGAGAGAGAGAGAGAGAGAGAGGAGTCATCCTTGAATTCCCCAAGAATGCCAACTTTATTGTGTTCCAGGGCAGCTTATATAGTGCCTTCCCTCACCAATGGCCATGTCCTAGCTTTCAGGATTTTCAGCTACAAAGCCACCAGAAACCACTCCCCTGTCTTATGCTCAGAGCAGCTGCAAGCACAGGAAAACAAGTTGTTTTTTTTCAGAGCAGCTGCAAGCATAGGAAAAACAAGCTGTTTACAGGAAATTCAGGGTCTGGGGGTCTATAGCCCCCAACAGTGTGATTTCACTTCCTTGTTCCTGGGCATCTGTTTGTTGATATTAGGATGTTTGATGCTTAGATAATAGCCTGTTTATAACATAGAGGAAAAATAATAGATCAATTAGTTGTAAAAACCACTACTCTTGTTCAATTGAGGGATTATAATAGAATAGCATAAAGTAATAAATTATATTTGTAGACCAAAGTTACAGATATAGCACCATAGCATCATGTGTTCTACTCTTTTCTCCTAATCATATATGGTATAGAGAGGAAAAGCACACATTCATCCAAACTTGAGAATTAACTAATTTGCTGGTTTCACATTGCTTTTCTGTGTTACTATACTCGGGGATTGTGTTGTTTAAATGTTATTCTTTGCCCTATTAAATCTTTCCTTGTTGATCTCCAAGCTTTCTTAGGTTGTCCTTCTCCATCCACAATTGCCAATGGAAATCATACTGGTGAGAATACAGCTCGATTTTCTCCTGGAATGTCAGTCATGTACAGCTGTCACCATGGTTACCTTCTGGCTGGAGAGGCATTGCTTGTCTGTACTCATGAGGGTACCTGGAGCCAACCTGTCCCTTATTGCAAAGGTATTTTGTCTGCTTTGTTGTTGTTGTTTCTAGCAAAGTAATTTGTCACAAACATATATGTTCAGTTAAGCATTTTGTCTTAAAATTGTTAGAGAGTAATTCTATGATTTAATTGAATGCATTTAATAAATTAATATATTAATCTCAAATCTTAAAATGAAAATGGCATAACTATATGACTAATTATTTAGTTAATAAAAATTAATTAATATTTAGTTAAATAATAATTATTTATACATGGAAAGTTAAAGTGATTTTTATAATTTAAGTAACTAAGCAAAGGTTATAATCACACTATTGTTAAAGTTTTTGTAAGAGGGCATTTGACATAAAATCAATAAAAATCACAACTTCCTTTTGATTATGTTTCCCTATTTGGTAGTGAGATTATGGGCAAGTTTTTCTATTGATTATTTGGGAATCTCACATCATTCACCCTGATTGCATTCACCTCCCAATCTTCTTATGTCTGCATCCCTCCACTGTGACCACTCCCTCCACAAAGAAAAGAAAAATACAAGTCAATTTTGTATTGTTTATTCCTAGTGACCAGCCTCCCAAGTGAGAATAACTCTTTCTCCACCTGCATCTGCACCAGAAGCCATCAACTGAGGAGAGCAGAGTGTTGTCCAGACAAGGGAGGGGCCAGTTTTCCAATGCCCACTCAACAGCCTAAGATGCTGGGACAGCTCTCCTGTACCTGCCATCATTGCACACTGGCAGATGAGGGCTGGGGCCAGCTCTCCCACAATACAGACAATTTTTTTAACAATTTTACATACAAAATAATTATTATCAGTAATGTGTATTAAATAGGAATAATAAGTCCGTATATAACATTGCTGAGGATTATATTTATGCCAGATGCTGTGCATTGCTTCCATTATTATCTCATTTAATGTTCACGAAACCCATAAGAGTGGTACCATTGTTATTCCTGCTTTCTAGATAAGGTTCCAATGTCTCAGAGAGATCTGTGACTTACCCAAAGTCATACAACTAGCAGTGAGGATTCAAGTCAAAGGTCTTACCAGACATGTTTCTAATTTTCATATTGTAAAATGATGCAATCATATACAAAATTCATGTTCAAGAACCATGCAATTGGGGGAAACGATAGCTCAGTGGTTAAGAGTCAAGCTGTTCTTCCACAGGACCCAAGTTCTTTACTTACCACTTACATAGGGTGACTCACAGCCACCTATAACTCCAGATCCAGAGAATCCAACGCAGAAAAAGAGGATTTTCTGCTCTCTAAAGCACCTGCACACATATGCTGTTCTTACACACACACATGCACGTGCACACACACAAAGACACACACACACACACAGAAATCTTTAAAAATAAGTTATCAAAATTGTCACAAAAATCATAATATTCTAAATATGTTTAAGATTTTGTGTTAGGTCACATTCATTGTTATTCAGCTGAATGTGGTCACCTGCGGTTGCAAGTTGAACACTATTGATAGCTCTTATGATCAAAATATCAAAGAAGAAATGAGAATGAGCATGGATCTATGAAGAATTAGAGAGTAAGACTAGAAACCAAGAAGGAACAGTGATTTAGAAAAATTAATATTATTGATTCACCCCTTAGTATTTTTTAAGAAGGCATTAGAATTGCTTAAACACTGTTAACATAGACACACAAACAAAAAACATTACAGCTTAAGTTGCTAGGTAGTTGTTGAAAAATGCTTAAGGATTGCCACACCAGCTTGCTTCTTAGGTCAGCATAGTTGGAAAATCTTTTTCCAACCCTTTACTCTGAGGTAATGTTTGTCTTTGAAGTTGAGGTATGTTTCTTGTATGCAGCAGAAAGATGTTTTTATATCCATTCTGTTAGCCTGTGTCTTTATATTGGCAAATTGAGTTCATTGATATTAATTGTAGGCAGAGGCTGTTTATTTGCTCCCAGATGCCCAGACACAAAAAATAATCACACAGAAAATATATTAATTACAATGCTGCTTGGCCTGTTAGCTTAGGCTTCTCATTAATTAACTCTTACATCTCAAATTAACCTATTTCTGTTATTTTGTGTTTTACCATGAGACTCAAGCTGGCATCTTACATCTTTCTCCTTCAGCAGCTACATGACATCTCTCTGACTCTGCCTTCTTTCTCCCAGTATTCAGTTTAGTTTTCCTGCCTAGCTCTATTTTGCCCTGTCATAGGCCTAAGCAGTTTCTTTATTCATTAACCAATGAAAGCAACACATATACAGAAGGAATTCCCGCATCAATTAATGACTAGTGTTTGCTAATTCCTGTTATTTGGTGATGGTGGTAGTGGTGTGCTTCCCTTTTTGGGTTTTGTTGATGTGTAATTATCTATTGCCTGTGTATTTGTGGGTGTAGCTAACTTCTTTGTGTTGGACTTTTCCTTCTAGTACTTCTGTTGAGCTGGATTTGTAGATAGATATTGATTAAATTTAACTTTTGTTCTGAAGTATCTTGTTTTCTCCATCAATGGTTTTGAAAGTTTTGCTGGGTTTAATAGTCTGGACCAGAATCTGTGGTCTCTTAAAGTTTGAAGAAACTCTATCCATGTTCTTCTGGCTTTTAGAGTCTCCATTGAGAAGTCAGGCATAATTCTGACAGGCTGCCTGTATATGTTACTTGACCTTTTTCCTTTACAGCTTTTAAAATTCTTTCTTTATTCTGTATGATTAGTGTTTTGATTATTATATTGTGAAGGGATGTTTTGTCTGGTCCAGTCTATTGGTGTTATATACATTTTTTGTACCTCTATAGGTATATCCTTCTTTAGGTTGGGAGATTTTTCTTCTATAATTTTGTTGGATACATTTTCTGGGCCTTTGAGCAGAAATTCTTCTCCTTCTTCTATCTCTATTATTCTTAGGTTTTGTCTTTTCATAGTATTCGAGATTTCCTAGAAATTTTCTGTTAGGAATTTTTTAGATTTAACATTTTCTTTGCCTAATGAATCTATCTCCTTGATCAGATCTTCAGTGCCTGAGATTTTCTCTTCCATCTCTTGTATTGTCTTGGTGATTCTTACATCACTTATTCTTTTCCAGCATTCCCTCAGTTTGTATTTTTTCTATTGCTTCTATTTCCATTTTAAGGTCTTTAACAGTTATATTTGTTTCCACCAACTGTTTGGTTTTTCTTCTTAGTTTTCCCAACATTCTTTTTTAAAATTTTTATTTATTTTTCCATTCAAAAATTTCTACTTCCTCCCCTCCTCCCATTCCCCTCCTGCTTCCCCACTCCCTCTCCAGTCTTAAGAGAGGGCCCTATGGGAAGTCCAAGGCTCTCCCACCTCCATCCAGGCCTAGGAAGGTGTGCATCCAAACAGACTAAGATTCCAAAAAGCTGGTACATGCAGTAGAAACAAGTCCCAGTGCCATTATCAATGGCTTCTCAGTCAGCCCCCATCGTCAGCCAGAATCAGAGAGTTCGGTTTGATCACATGCTCACTCAGTCCCAGTCCAGCTGGATTTGGTGAGCTCCCATTAAATCAGGCACACTGTCTCAGTGGGTGGACCAACCCCTCGCGGTCCTGACTTCCTTTCTTATCTTCTCCCTCCTTCTGCACTCTAACTGGACCTTGGGAGCTCAGTCCAGTGATCTGATGTGAGTCTCTGTCTCTATCTCCATCCATCGCCAGATGAAGGTTCTATGGTGATATTCGAGATATTCATCAGTGTGACTATAGGACAAGGCCAGTTCAGGCACCCTCTCTTCTGCTTCCCAAGGACCTAGCTGGGGACATCCCTGTGGACACTTGGGATCCTCTCTAGAGCCAAGTCTCTTGCCACACCTAAAATGGCTCCCTTAATGTAGGT
This sequence comes from Myodes glareolus, assembly GCF_982192425.1. Taxonomy (NCBI): domain Eukaryota; kingdom Metazoa; phylum Chordata; class Mammalia; order Rodentia; family Cricetidae; genus Myodes; species Myodes glareolus. The sequence goes on from NC_142030.1 coordinate 222,552, forward strand.
ATCTTCTTCCCTACTCCTATATCTGCCCTACCTCCATTTCAACCCTCCCACTCCCCCAAGCTCTCCCTAATCCTTCCCTTCTCCCTTCCCCCTCTCCCCTTCCCCTCCCTCCACCCCCACCCTTATGCTCCCAACTTTACCTGGCGATCTTGTCTGCTTTCAATTTCCAGGAGGATCTAAATATGCTTTTCTTCGGGTTCACCTTATTATTTGGCTTATCTAGGCTTGTGAACTATATGCTCAATGTCCTTTGTTTATGGCTAGAATCCACTAATGAGTGAGTACATACCATATTCATCTTTTTGGGTCTGGGTTATCTCACTCAGGATAGTGTTTTCTATTTCCATCCACTTGCATGCAAAATTCAAGATGTCATTGTTTTTTTTACCACTGAGTAGTACTCTAATGTGTATATGTTCCACACTTTCTTTATCCATTCTTCCATTGAGGGGCATCCAGGTTGCTTCTGGGTTCTGGCTATTACAAATAACACTGCTATGAACATAGTTGAACAAATGCTTTTGTAGTATGATTGGGCATCTCTTGGGTATATTCCCAAGAGTGGTATTGCTGGATCTTGAGGTAGGTTGATTCTAATTTCCTGAGAAATCGCCACACTGATTTTCTGACATTCTTTAAGAGATGTACTAGTTTCCTCCAAATTTTTGGTTGTCTTTTCCTCCAATTCTTTAAGAGACCCTTAGTATTTCTTTAAGAAAGCATTAGAAGTATTTAAACACTGTTAACATAGACACACAAACAAAAAACAACGCAGTTTAAATTGCCAGGTAGCTGTTGAAAAATGCTTTGCAATAACTGCCCAGGGTATTGGCTTATGCTATCCACTGAAGCTTTGTTTAGTGATCATGAAGTAAGTTGATTTCATAACCTTTCTAGTAAAGACAGTTTCTACTTTTTTGGTAAAGGACAAATCATGACTATGTATTAGTAAGATTTTTTTAATTGCAGAGGTAAACTGTAGCTTTCCTGAGGCTACAAATGGAATCCAGAAGGGACTCCAGCTTGGGAAAATGTATCGGTATGGAGCTACTGTGACTTTGGAATGTGAAGATGGTTATACCTTGGAGGGAAGTCCTCAGAGCCAATGCCAGGATGATCACCAGTGGGATCCTCCCCTGGCTATCTGCAAATATCGTAAGTGCAAGTGTCTCACCACTATTTATATGTGGCCTGTGAAGGAGGGGAATTGAGTATCTATCAGTGTAGGAAATTCACAGGGCTTTGACATAATGAACAGTTTTGTGACAACAGATTGACTGAAAGGCAATAGTCAATATAAAGAAAAGTATAGATTAGGATGGGGCATATCACATCAATACTCTAAAAGGGGCAAACATGTCAAACTTATAGCCTTCTATTTGAAAGAAACTTCTGTGAGACTTTTCTCTTTGCTGATATTTAAGTGCTTACCAACTTGAGAAGAATTCCAAAAACATGTCAACTAGCCTGTTATAACAGTTCATATTTTCATTTGATCTCGAAAATCACTGACTATAGAGCTGAGTGTACTGATAAACTCCCACAACTTAACTAATTGAAGCGGGATGATATCCATTTAATTTTAACAAAATATAAGAGTAATTATAACTTGTGTAACCACTATCTATATCCTAGACAAAATGGGATCTGAGTATCGACTTCTGGGACATTTCCAGATGTAATGGTACCTAAATGACATTGACTTGTACTGCCAGACTGATGTTTCATGATTTTTTTATTTCTCTTTAGGGTCAACTATGCCTCTTATTTGTGGTGAGTTCTCTTAAATATTTGGAGAAGAGTTTTTATAATTTTTAATAAATATATATAATTAGATGTTCTACATTATACACATTAATATGTTTAATTTTAATTCTTTGGGTTAAAGGTATTTTAATATTTTTGGTGCATTATAAAATGTTTTAAAGGTATTTTAATATTCTTGGTGCATTATAAACTGTCCACTTAAGTTAGAGTTGAAAGTGTTTTCAAGGTTTTTAAATTGAAAGTCTCTTTTCATTTGCTCTTGATATTTGGTACAATTGAAATAAGAAATCTTATTCTGCGACATCAAAGTATACTTCACAACGAAGGGTCAAATGTTACTATGCAAAAATCATGGGACTCTGGTATCCTATCCTGTGTTCCTAATTACACTCTAAGGACAAAATTGTTTACCAATGAAACTGAAAAAGAACAGAGAAAACATGATGGAAAGTTGACTGGAGTCCTGTGGTCCATGTGCTGCAGACAAAACATCGACTAGATACAACTAGAAAAACTTAAAGCTCAATCATGATTATTCAGTAATTTAGAGTTTATGGTTAAGAAAAATGTACTAAAAAATTGTAGTGAAGAGGCAAGCAGGCCTGCTTTTTGTCCCACCTGGCTCCCACACAGATAGCTTTACACCCAAAATAACAACACACAAATTGTGTTTGTTTAAACACTGCCTGGTCCATTGTCTCCAGCCCCTTATTGGCTAACTCTCACATATTAATTAACCCATTTCTAATAATCTGTATATCACCACGATTTCATGGCTTACCGGGAAGATTCTAACCCACATCCATCTCAGAGAGGAGAGCCATGGTGTCTGCCTGACTCTGCTTCTTTCTCCCAGCATTCTGTTCTGTCTACTCCACCTATCTAAGCTGATGTCCTATCAAAAGCCAAGGCAGTTTCTTTATTAACCAATGAAAGTAACACATAGACAGATAACCCTCCTACATAAAAAAAAATCACATTAACAACTTCTGTACCAGTAGGAGTAAGCCCTACAATCAGCTCCTAGCAATCTAAGTCATTTTTTTCTGGCATTAAACGTTTATTTTCCCCCTTCAGGTGTTTCTGCAGGCTCAGTAGTCATTATTTTGGTTGGTGTCATCTTCTGTATGATGTTAAGACATAAAGAACGGTAAGTTCAAATGAATGTTTGACCAATAAGTACTACAGTTTTTGGGTTCTTGTCTCCAATTTTAAAAACACAACTTATATGAACTGATGTGTGTGTGTGTGTGTGTGTGTGTGTGTGTGTGTGTGTGTGTGTGTGTGTAATGGTTGGGCTAGCATGACTTAAGCTTTCCCAGCTCTATGTTACCTGATACTTGGCAAATTTTTCTCTGAGTATCTTTTCTGATACTAGCATGCACAAAACATACCCAGGTAGATACCTGGTGTACATACTTTATGAAAGATATCCTTTACATATAGCATTGTTCTGTAGTTTCCACAAGATTCAAGGGTCAGAGGGCTTTTATGTCACATCTGTATCTAAACCTATGCCATCTTTACTGTCACATACACTATTTCCAGTCATATCCAATTATATGGATGTTCTCAAAGTCCATAGTAGAAAGCCAAGGCTCTTGTCCATTATCAAATACTTCATTCTACCTAGAACACAGTCCTCTCTTTGTTTTTACCTTTGGGGTTTTTTTAACTATTCAAATAAAACTATTAGACATTAATCACTGCTTTGTGTCCTCACCAAATATAATTAACTATGGTAACATCATGATACTTGTTGAGTTGCAAGTTTGACCTCTTTTACCCTACTATGACCTTCTTAACGTCAAAGTCTATGTCCTGGTAGTATAGCATGGTGCTAATATAAGGAGGCAATCAATAGTTACTATATTACCAATGATCAGACATGATCATTATCTCTTCATATGCCTCCTATTTCTCTAGCATTACTTTCAAACTTTTTATAAAATCATGTGTATGAATCCTAGACATAGTGACACATTATATATTCTCAGAAAATCACTGGAATTCTTTAACATTTGGGCTTTAAAGACATCAATAGTAGTATAGAAGAATAAATGCAGTATTTCCTACATAAATCATTTAATTTTAGAACCAATATATTTACTTTTATATTTTAGAAATACAATAATGATTGAAAAGCTTTATATAAACCAAAGGAAGTTACACAAAAGGTTATATGAAAGTTTACAAAACAAAGGAAGGAATATTAAAAAAACCATTAAACAGAATATTTCAAAATATCTTCAAGTGTTATCATTGGATGTTTGTTTGTTTGACTTTTATGTGTTATTTTATACATTTTTTAATTTACTTTTTACAAATTAAGATGTGTATTGGGTATCTTTTAAGTTCCTGTAGAGAAGTCTACCCTCTATATCACAAAGCATTTCACTCTAGTGATAACATTTTAGACTTGTTAAATTCTAAATTTAATTCTAACTTGAACAAATATCAAACTAGTAAATTATTTATTTTTAGGTGCCCTTAAAATGGGGGCCTATGGTTTTTAATATTTAAGAAAATGAGATGAAATCACACATGAAAATACAATTTTCTGGATGATAAAAAGCAGACAGCTAATGAACCCTCACCATAATCACAGTTAATTAGTAAAGATTTGACAGCTTTTTCTTATGTTTCTCTTTTAGCAATTATTCTACAAAGACAAGACCTAAAGAAGGAACTTTTCATTTAGAAACACGAGAAGTATATTCTGTTGATCCATACAACTCAGCAAGCTGATAACATGACAAGCTGGTATATAATGAAACTGAAATATATATATATACATATATATATATATGTTCAAGATTTGCTTTAATATTTTCTCAAGTCTTTCTTAAACATGGTCTTAAGTAAATATTGTTTGTATCAGTCTTTAATAGTCATGTACAATATTATTTACTTACCTACTTTATATTGCTAACTGAAGGTCTTAGTTTTTAAAATGTCTATTATTTAGTAAATATGTAACAAATGTGATTAATAAAATTATTAAGAATAATTTAAAATGCTTAAGAATGAAATAAAGTCAAGTATGGTAGTGCATGCTTATGATTCTAGCACTTGGGAAACAGAAGAAAGATCAGGAATTTATGCCTGGTCTCAGTCACATTGCGAATTTGAGGGTAGGGTGGCTGGATGAGGACCTGTCTCAAAGGGCGGGGGATAAGAATAAAGTAAGTATCATTAAAGAGAATTAAACAGGGAAAGAAGATAGATAAATGAAAGTGATTACATAGAAAGTATTCACTAAGAAAATGGCATTTATTCAAAGACTGGAGAAAGTAGTGAGTCAACCAAGTAAGTACATAGAAGAAGAGGATGCAAAGAATATACAAACAGGAGCAAGTTCAAAGACTAAGAAGTCTTGCTGTGTTTGCATACAAAGTGGCTTGTGTGACCTAAAGTGAATTGATCAAATAGGAAATACATACTCAGAGAGGTACTGTTGAAGGAGCTGGATGATTAGATAGGGTGGGCTAGGTCATTGTAATAAGATTTTATTTTGAGATGTGAAGCATACTAAGCAGAAGAACTACATAGTCATCTTAATTACTGGGTAAATAAGACGCTATAGAAAGTTAAGGGTAGAAGAAGGGAATCAACAAAGAGGCTGATACAATTCAGGCAAGGAACAACAATCTGGCAAGAAGAGGCCATACACTGCATGCGTTTTAAAGATAATTAGGAAGGGAGCTTAAACGATGTTTTGTGTCTGGATTTAAAGGATGAAGAAAGGTATTGATCATGATGCCAGGAATTTGGGACCTAAGTCATTGGAGTGATAAAGTTGTTATTAAGATGATTCAGAATGTGATGAACAGACTACTTTGGGGGCGTTAAATGTGAGATATCTAATAAATAATCAAATAAAAGTATCAAGGAGGCAGTTGAAAAATTCACATCTCAACCATCACAGATAATACTGAACATACAAATGCATACATAAATAAAGAGACTGAATCAGATCATCATGGAGTTTAAAGAGTCTACAGACAAGAAAAAGTCCAAGAACCGAACCTTATGACTTCTAATGTGAGGAGCTGTAAAATAAGGAAAAAAAGGCTGCAAAAGAGAGACCCACCCACAAGTGTGGTGTGCAGAGGTACAGAGAGCTTGGGGAAGAAGGAAATTGCTATTGACAGCTTAAAAATGACAAGCAATGAAAATTGACCATTGGATTTAGGAGCACAAAATTTGTTGGTGAACCTGACAAAAATAGTTTTAGTAGAAATAAAGGAGAAAGAAGTTGGATTAATCTTAAGAGAAAGAACAGAAATTGAAGTACAAACTATAGGTAGATGTGCTATATCTAGGAGTGCTTCTGTAATGGATCAGATAATCATAGAAAAATAGCTATTTAAAAAAGACTTTTGAATGATTAATATATGCATCTATCCCACAGTTCCTATAAGATGATCAAGATGACCTAATAGAAAAAAAAATGAAAGCAAGGGAGAAAGAAAAGGGTTTCTAAGCTTGAATTTTAGTGGAGTAGTTTCTCGGAAATAAAGGCTTACTAATAAAATAAAATGAAAACTATAACAAACAGAAACAAAGAAGATGCTCCCATATGATGTGATGGCAAATGCACATCCACTCCCCTTTAACGTGATAGTGTGCAGTGACTAGGAAGCGAACTGGTTCAATGAGAATAAGACTGGAGGAGATGCTAGAAATTAAGAGAAAGGATAAAATATTGAAGTGATCTGGAAGTAGAAAATTGAATGATGAAAAGTTCAGAAAGGTGAACAAGCACTATTTATAATCTACCAAAGGTCACAGAAAATACTGGTGACATTAGAAGGTATGTTTTGCTGAGTATTTGATACCGTATTTCACTCAGACCTCAGGATCATTTTGAAAGATTAATAGCTCAAAAATGATAAGAAATGAAAACGGACCATTGGATTAGCAGCATAAAATTTGTTAATGTAACTGACAAGACTTTTTGTATAAATAAAGAGGAAAGATGATACCAAGCTGAAGTAACAGTCCAGATGAAAAAACTAAAGCTAAAATATTCTCTTGGCCAAAGACTTCAGATCAGGGTCTGGAAAAATGAATGATTCAGAGGTTAAAAGCACTTATTGCTCTTGCAGAGGACCCAAGTTTAATACCCAGAACCTACATGGTAGCTCAGAACCATCTGCAACTCCAGTTCCAGAAGATCTGATGCTTTCTATTGACTTCTGTGAGCTTTTGCACATATGTGCACATATATACATTCAGGCACACACATATGCATAAATTGTTTTAAAAATTAATTTAGGGCCAGTTGTGATTTTAAAATGATTCCCATATATTTGACATACACCTTACACTCTGTCCTCTTGGACTTACTTTATTAGGACAAAAGACAAATACCATAGAATAAGAATAAATGTCATAGGCAAAGTACAGAGAAGTTGTTGTAGTATTTGAAGATGAAAATGTTACTTGCTCCTGGGGAGTCTTAGCAAAGGAATGTAGGAGAAAGGGAACATTGTATCAGAGGGATTCCAAACTCAAAACAAGGTTCCCAAACAAAAGGTTTTATTTATTTGTTGCATAGACATTGATTGTTATTTTATTTGTATTTATCAGCATAAAATATAGTTATGTGCTCCAGTTCATATTACTTAAAGTGCTTCCTAATATAATAATATCATCTAATTCATTAATGGTTTTAGTTGTCAAATAGAGAGAATGTTGATGTTCTAGTCATGTTATTTAAACTTGAGTTATATTATTCACATTGTCACCTACATAGAAATTATGCTTCTGTGTCTTGTGGCTTGAAATTGCATTGAGCATTGATAATAAAGAAAGCATCTGAGTATCAGTAAATCTCTGAGTGATTGTAGCATCAGTGAACTAATACCATAAACTGTAACTTTTTGTATATGCAATTTATTCTTAAGCAATGCTTGTTTGATGTTAAAGATGGTTCACAGCCATCTTGCAGTGAGGCCTACTCTATGGAGCTTTATTTGTGACTGGACTGAAGCCAGGCTGTGGATATGGAACTAGAAATAACACTGCAATCATAAGCTTATTAAAGAAAACTACTCTATGAGTTCGAGGCCAGCCTGGTCTACAAGAGCTAGTACCAGGACAGGCTCCAAAGGTACAGAGAAACCCTATCTTAAAAACAAGAAAAAAAGAAAAAAGCAGAAAACTAATTCTTAGCCAGGCGGTGGTGGCACATGCCTTTAATCCCAGCATTAAGAAGGCAGAGGCAGGCAGAGTTCTGTGAGTTGGAGGCCAGCCTGTGCTACAGAGCTATTTCCAGAACAGCTTTGGATTACAATAGAGATTTCAACATCTACCAAGGATGACCAAACTGTGGCCTGTGGGCCAAAAGAAGCCCAGGATACCTATGAATATAGTCCAACACAAAATCAAAAACTTACTTAAAATATCATGGAATTTCCTTTTGTAACATTTATTCTGTAATTTAGTTGTATAGTTCTCAAGTAGGAACTTTTTAGATGATGACACATGTTGGAAAAACCAAAAGGTTGGGCATTCTTGTTTCTGAAGTATTTTCTGCAGTTGTGATGAGCACACCTAACTGGAAATAATGACTTTAATAGAAACTTCCTTCTCGGATTTGGCTAAGCATACTCACTTCGGTTAATGTTTTTCTCATAATATTGTGTATTTGTTGCCTATTCACAATCATTCTGTAATTCCAATTTTCACAAAATTTTGGAAACTATAAAAGCTGAGTTTTTATTCAAAATTTGTTTATTTTTTAGCAGTTTTCTCATAAGCTTCAGCTTTTTATGAAAGGCCATTTAGTAGTAATATATTCACTATTCAAATAAACTGTATTTTTAAAAATCTTAAATGATTTGTCTTTCTGAAGTCAGTCATTTCCTAAATAATATGCACAATTCTAGGGTCTTAGAGTTTATAATTTAATAATAATTCACTCTGGAACACACCATTTGGTTATTTTAGCCAATGCCTCAATCTATAGATTTAGCTCCCTCCAACTTGACTTACATGATATCCATGGAACAAGTTTCCTCCACCCACTGTATTCTTCCACTCTACCTTAGATCTAAACTATAGCCTATTGAGGAAAACAACAGCAACAACAAAACCTTCCCGTCACTAACCAGCTTTCTACCTCATCTCCTAGAGGAGGTGTGCTATTGTGTGTGTGTGTGTGTGTGTGTGTGTGTGTGTGTGTGTGGCACAGTTATAACTCTGGCTATAAAAATCACATGGAGAGGGTAACCTAGGCCAAAGTAGGCCCAAAACAACAAACTACATCTTGGGCTGGAGCTGGCCTGAGACAACAAATTCCACAAGAGTGGGACTGAACCAGCTACCTAGGCTGGAGTGGGCCTGAGGAAGCAAATTCCACAGGAGGAGGAGTGGATCCACTTCATGGACATTGGAGGATCAAGACTGAGCCAGTGACCTGGGCCAGAGCAGACCTGAAACAGGGAATTCCACAAGAACAGATACAGGGGAGCAACCGCTGAGTGATTAAGCCATAAACAGAGACCGCTGAGGGTCCAGACATGAATCTGGGACCTCCAAGGGAGTAGGCAGGAACCAGAGATCTCTGCAGGTTCAGGCATGAGTCAGGGAACTCCGAGGGAGTACACCAGAGACAGAGACTTTTGCAGGACCAAGTCAGGGACCTCTGCAGGAACAGATCCAGACAAAGATTTACAGAAACTGGTCTGAGCCGATAACCTAGGCTAGAGCAAGCCTGAGATAGCAAACTCCAAGAAGGTGGAGCAAAGCCCGGGAGCACTGAGGGACCTCCAAAACACAGAGTGACCAAAGTGGTAACTAGAACCATGGCACTGACTGTACCATGAGGAACAACCATCTGAGCCTTGGATTCACAGGCACCTAGAATATGAATCAACAGAATCACTAACAGCCCCAAACACACCTATTAGAGGAAAAGGTGAGTAGAAAAGGTAAGAACACATGCAACACCACAAAGAGCAATATGACACCAGTAAAACCTAAAGATCCTACAACAGCAAGACTTGAACAACCAAATCTAGAAGAAGCAGAAGAAAATGACCAAAAAAAATAACTTTAGGAGAATGTTTGAAACTCTTAAAGAGGAAATGAGAAATTCTCTCAAAGAAATGGAGGAAAAGACAAAAAATGGAAGACATCACCAAGTCCCTTAAAGAAAACCAAGAAAAAGCAATCAAACGTATGAAAGAAACTATTCAAGACTTGAAAACTGAAATAGAGAAAATAAAGAAAACACAAACCAAAGAAATTATAGAAACAGAAATCATAAGAAAAAGATCAGGAACTACAAATGCAAGCAAGAAGAGCAGAATACAAGAGATGGAAGAGAGAATCTCAAACACTGAAGATACAATATAGGAAATAGACTCCAGTCAAAGAAAACATTAAATCTACCAAAAGCTTAACCCAAAATATCCAGGAAATATGGGACACCATGAAAAGGTCAAGCCTAAGAATAAAGGGTATAGAAGGAGAAGTTCAACTCAAAAGCACAGAAAATATATTTAACAAAATCATAGAAGAAAACGTTCCCAACCTAAAGAAAGACAAGCCTATGAAGACACAAGAAGCTTACAGAACAACAAATTGGCTAGAGCCAAAAAAATCCCCTCACCACATAATAATCAAAACACTAAACATGCAGAGTAAAAAAAGAATATTAAGAGCTTCAAAGGAAAAAGGTCAAGTAACATTTAAAGGCAGACCTATCAGAATTACACCTGATTTTTCATTTGAGACAATGGAAGCCAGAAGGTCATGGTCAAGTGTTATGCAAACATTAAGAGACTATTAATGCCAGCCCAGACTACTATACCCAATAAAACTTTCAATCACCGTAGAAGGACAAAACAGGATATTCCATGACAAAACCAGATTTAACCAATACCTATCCACAAACCCAGCCCTATACAAAATACTAGAAGGAAAACTCCAACCCAAGGAAGTTGGCTACATCCACAAAAACACAGACAATTGATGGTCTCATAGCAGCAAATCCCAAAAAATGGGAAAATGCACAAATTAACATCACCAACAATGAAAACTAAATTAACAGAAGATAATAATCACTTGTTATTAATATCACTTAATATAAATGGACTCAACTCACCTATAAAAAAAGCACAGGCTAACAGATTGGATATGAAAACAGAATCCATGCTTCTTCTGCATACAAGAAGCACACCTCAACCTCAAAGACAGACATCATCCCAGAGTAAAAGGGTTGGGAAAAATATTCCAATTAAATGGACCTAAGAAACAAGTGGGAGTAATTATCCTGATATCTAACAAAATAGACTTCAAACTAAAATCAATCAAAAGAGACAAAGAAGGACATTTTATATTAGTCACAGAAAAATCCATCAAGAGGAAATCTCAATACTGAACATCTATGCCCCAAATACAAGAACACCCTCATATGAAAAAAAACACTTCTAAAGCTTAAACCATACATTAAACCCCACACACTAATAGTGGGAGACTTCAACACTCCATTCTCATCACTGATAGGTCAATCAGACAAAAAAATTAACAGAGAAATAAGGGAATTAACAGATGTTATGACTCAAATGGACTTAACAGACATCTATAGAATATTCCATCCAAACAAAAAAGAATATACCTTTTTCTCAGCACCTCATGGAACCTTCTCAAAAATTGACCACATTCTCAGTAACAAAACAAACCTCAACAAATACAAAAAAAATTGGAATAACCACATGTATCTTATCAAATCACCATGGTTTAAAAATAGAAGTCAACAGCAATACTAATTCCAGAAAGCCCAAAAGCATATGGAAATTAAATAGTCCTCACCTGAATCATCAATGGGTCAAGGAAGAAATAAAGAGAGAAATTAAAGACTTCCAAAATTTAATGAAAATGACCACAAAACATACCCAAATTTATGGGACACAATGAAAGCAGTGTGAAGAGGAAACTTCACAGCACTAAATGCCTACATAAAGAAGCTGGGGAAATCCCACACTAGTGAATTAACAGAACATTTGCAGAATTTAGAAAAAAAAGAAGGAAACTCACCCAAGAGAACTAGATGGCAGGAAATAATCAAATTGAGAGCTGAAATCAACAAAATAGAAACAAAGAAAACAATACAAAGAATCAATGAGACAAAGAGTTAGTTCTTTGATAAAATCAACAAAATAGACAAACCTTTATCCAAACTAACCAAAAGGCAGAGAGAATATTCAAATTAACAAAATCATATATGAAAGGGGGAACAGAACAACAGACACAGAGGAAATAGAGAACGATCAGGTCATGTTTTGACAACCTGTACTCCACAAAATTAAAAAACTTAAAGGAAATGTACAACTTTCTGGGTGAATATCACTTACCAAAATTATATCAAGACCAGATAAGCAAATAAATAGACCTATAACTGCTGAAGAAATAGAAACAGTCATCAAAAGTCTCCCAACCAAAAAAAAGCTCAGGACCAGATGGCTTCAGCTCAAATTCTATAAGATTTTCAAAGAAGAACTAATACCAATATTCCTCAAATTATTCCACATAATAGAAACAAAAGGAACATTGTCAAACTCTTTTTATGAGGCTACAATTAACCTGATACCCAAACCACAGAAAGGCATTACTTAGAAAGAGAATTATTGACCAATCTCACTCATAAACGTTGAAGAAAAATATTAAATAAAATACTGGCAAATCAAATCCAAGAACATATCAGAACCATCATTCACCATGATCAAGTCGGCTTCATCCCACAGATGCAGGGATGGTTCAACATATGAAAATCTATCAATGTAATCCACCATATAAACAAACTGAAAAATAGAAACCATATGATCATCTCATTAGTTGCCAAAAAAGCTTTTGACAAAATACAACATCCCTTCATGATAAAGGTCTTGGAGAGAGCAGGGATACAAGGAACAAACCTAAACATAATTAAGGCAATATACAGCAAACCAACAGCCAACATCAAACTAAATGAAGAGAAACTCCCAGTAATCCCACTTAAATCAGGAAAAAGACAAGGTTGTCCACTCTCTCCATTCAATATATCTATTCAATATAGTTCTTGAGGTCCTAGTTAGAGCAATAAGACACCAAAAGGAGATCAAGGGGATACAAATCGGAAAAGAAGTCAAACTCTCACTATTTGCTGATGATATGATAGTTTACATAAGTGATCCCAAAAATTCTACCAAGAAATTTCTACAACTCATAAACACTTTCAGCAATGTAGCAGGATACAAAATTAACTCAAAAAAAATATAGTAGCCCTCCTGTACTCAGATGATAAAAGGGCTGAGAAAGAAATCAGAGAAGCATCACCATTTACAATAGCCACAAATAACATAAAATATTTTGGAGTAACTCTAACCAAACAAGTGGAAGACTTGTATGACAAGAACTCTAAATCTTTGAAGAAAGAAATTGAAGACACCAGAAAGTGGAAAGATCTCCCATGTTCTTGAGTAGGTAGAATTAACATAGTAAAAATGGCATTATAACCAAAAGCATTCTACAGTTTCAATGCAATGTCTATTGAAATCCCAACAAAATTCCTCACAGACCTTGAAAGAATGGTACTCAACTTCATATGTAAAAGAAAACACCCAGGATAGCCAAAACAATCCTGCACAATAAAAGAACTTCTAGAGGCATCAAAATCCCTGACTTCAAACTCTACAAAGCTACAGTACTGAAAACAGCCTGGTATTGGCATAAAAACAGACAGGAGGATCAATGGAACTGAATCAAGGATCTGGATATTAATCCACACACTTTTGAACACCTGATTTTTGACAAAGAAGCAAAACATATCAAATGAAAAAAAGAAAGCATATTTAATAAATTGTGCTGGAGTAACTGAATATCAACATGTAGAAGAATGAAAATAGACCCATATCTATCACCATGCACAAAAGTAAGGTCCAAATGGATTAAAGACCTCAACATAAAGTCAGCCACACTGAACCTTATAGAAGAGAAAGTGGAAAGTACACTTGAACGTATTGGCACAGGAGACCACTTCCTAAATACAACCCCAACAGCACAGACACTGAGAGAAACAATAAATGGGCCCTCTTGAAACTAAAAGGCTTCTGTATAGCAAAGGGCATGATCAATAAGAAAAAATGACAGCCTACAGAATGGGAAAAGACCTGCACTAACCCGACATTAGACAATGGTCTGATCTCCAAAACATACAAAGAACTCAAGAAATTGGACACCAAAAGACTACATAATCCAATAAAAAAAATGGAGTACATACCTAAATAGAGAACTCTCAACAGAGGAATCGAAAATGGCTGAAAGACACTTAATGAAATGCTCAACATCCTTAGTCATCAAAAAAATGCCAATCAAAACAACTCTGAGAGTCCATCTTACACCTGTAAGAATGGCCAAGATCAAAAACACTGATGACAACTTATGTTGGAGAGGTTTGCGGTAAAGTGAACCCTCCTGCATTGCTGATGGGAATGCAAGCTGGTACAGCCCATTTGGATGTCAGTGTGGCAGTTTCTCTGAAAATTAGGAAACAACCTTCCTCAAGACCCAGTAATACTACTTTTGAGTATATATTCAAAGGATGCTCAATTATGCCACAAGGACATGTGCTCAACTATGTTCACAGCAGCTTTGTTTGTCATAGCCAGAACCTGAAAACAACCTAAATGCCCCTCGATCAAAGAATGGATAAGGAAAATATGGTACATTTACCCTATGGAGTACTACACAGCAGAAAAAAATAACGACATCTTGAATTTTGCAGGCAAATGGATGGAGCTAAAAAACATCATTTTGAGTGAGGTAACCCAGATACAGAAAGACAATTATCACATGTACTCACTCATAAGTGGTTTTTAAACAGAAAGCGAAGAAAACCAGCCCACAAATTACAATCCCAGAGAGCCTAGACAACAATGAGGACCTTAAGAGAGACATGCGTAGATCTAATCTACATGGGAAGTAGAAAAAGACAAGATCTCCTGAGTAAATCGGGAGCGTGGGTATCTTGGGACAGGGTTGAAGGGGAGGGGAGTGGTAGGGAAAGGAGCATAGAAAAATGTAGATCTCAATAAAAATAAAAAATAAGAAAAATCACATGGAGGGATGGCAAGATGGCTTAGCAGTTAATAACACTTGCTGATCTTCCAGAAGACCTGAGTTTGATTCCCAGAATTGGCATGTCAGCTCACAACTGTCTATAACTCTAGTTCAGGGAATTAGACTGTCTCTTCTGGAGGCTATGACACTAGGCACACACAAGGTATACAAACATACATGTATGACAAAATAGCCGGGCACAGAAAATAAAATAATTAAAAAGAAAAAAAACCTACAGGAACCGAAGACTAGTTTATTTCCTGAAGAATCTGTCCTATCTCTTATTCTTTTTCCCCTTGCTGGCTTCACTCTCTGGAAAGCACTCTCTAAACACTGACAAAATATTTTCTGACAATGCCAAACCTACAACGTTAGCATTCTAGTACAAATTGCTATTGTGGTAAACAACACCTTCGAAAAGTCCATTTAACAGTTCTGGTTTACCACCATAATATAACATGCATGCAAACCAAATAATGGGAATAGGACAGGGAAATGAGCAGATGGTAAAACTTCATTGTCTTCCCAACTTTAAAGCCTTGGATAGGAATAATCTACCTCAGTGGTTCTTGGATGGGGTAGGTTTTCTAGAGTCATTATGGTGATTAAAACTGGAACAGGGAAATGCACTTCTGGTAATTAGTGGGTAGGGGCTAAAGCTGAAGCTAAGTACACTTCAATTCACATTAAAGTCATTTATAATGAAATTGTAAATTGATTAAAGAGCAGGAGGAGCATCAAAGAGAATTACAAATGTTACCAAAAATGAGGGAATGATGCAGGGGGAGAGGGCCCGCTTGTTTATACTGGCCACCTGGCTAGCTTACACTCAAAATAAGCACATAGAAACTGTATTAATTAAAACACTTCTTGGCCATTAGCTCTAACTTCTTATTGGCTAACTCTTACATATTTGTTTAACCTATCCCCATTAATCTGTGTAGTACCACGTGGCAGTGGCTTACCGGAGATCCTAACCCGTGTCTGTCTCAGGCGGAGGATCCATGGCTTCTCTTCTGACTCTGCTTTCTTCCCAGCATTCAGTTCTCTTTTCTCTGCCTACCTAAGTTCTGCCCTATCAAAAGGCCAAGGCAGTTTCTTTATTCATTAACCAATGAAAGCAACACATAGAGAAAAGGACCTCCTACACCAAAGGAATTCCCTTATTCATCTGTTGCAGCATATTTTACCATACTGTGACACCCTGAGGCTGTGTTAATTTAGTTAACCTTGAATCAGGGGGCAGAACCAGTGACTAGCTGACCAGAATTAATCATAGAGAACCCAGAAATGTGGATAGAGAAGACACACAAGAAAGAGTAAGGAGGGACTCAGAGAATTTACCATCTTTTTCACCTGGAAATTGTAGATAGAAGATAACTGGTTGCTTCTCTGCCACTTCTTTCTTTTATCAGGTTTTCATCCCAGTAACTGACTCCCGAGTCTTTATTGGTAATAGATAGATAAACACAACATCTGGAATTCAATGTGTGGCACAAGATCCACTTCTCCCCATCACAGCCACAGCCAATGCTTTGGTGGCTTCTTCCAACTCCACCCCCTCTCAAGCTCTCTCCGGAGGTTGAGGGCTTTGACCTTCCCAACCACACTGTGTTCCCTGAACACAGCAGGCACCAACCATGTGACACCCATTCCTGCTACAATACCCATTCAGGCTTCTGCTACTGCTAATCCTCCACATATACACACAGGACACTGCAGCTCACAGCCTGCTATGTCATCCAGGCACCCTCCTGCCAGTGTCAACCACACTCTTGTCTCTGGTCATGATCCTGCTGCCCACACACCCAGTGCCCAGGCTGCCTGCCAGTCACTGCTGCTAGGAACAAACTGTAAAGTCAGCAGATTGGGTAAAACACCTGTGAAAGTCCAAAGAAAAGTCTTTCCCTCAGTAAGAACGGGAAACCTCACCATGCAGGGAATTTGGACTCTATATAGTACCAAAATGGATGGTTTGAAAATGGAAAAAAAAATAAATGAAGGGTTAACTGACTTAGCTGAGATTAGCATAATGTCAGTTATAATTACTGTCAATTTGATAATTCATATTTTATCCTAAAAGGGAGGTTGATAACTATGCCAAGTACAAAAAAAAATGGCTGGTAAGCTTTAGAAAGTCTTATTATTGATAAGGTACAAGGCTTAGAAAGTCCTACTCATGAAAATAAGAAAAATATTCAGACACAGACAGAGGAATTTAGACCACAACCTACGGCACCACTGTAAGATGAAAATGAAGGGTAGCAGCCCATGATTATTAGAAAATCAACCTTAGTTTATCCAGTTACTATACAAGAATGACCAGCAGATGATAGGCAATCCTAGGGCTATTCAGAAGTTAAACAGAATCCTATAAGAAATGCTAGATTTGAGGAGATTTAAGAAAGCAATTGTTCATACGGTATGTTTTCACTTTATGTGAAACAGATGTTAAATTTATAGGCAACTCAGAATGGAATTATTTCCAGAGATAGAAAAGATTTAGCTTTTCTACCAGCAAATATTGGTATCTGGTACCCAGTTACAATAGAGAAGGTGGTGAAACTAGAGTCATTGAGCCATGAAATAGGGATAGAGGTATTGGTACTTTCCAAGACCAGTTTCTTGATGAGGATCAATATGGTGATTTGAAAGGACTGTATGGATTTGATGATGACACCTTGGCTCTATGTCTGTATCTAGAAGCTTCAAATACTTGGGACAAGGTTGAAGAATCAATAAAGAGATCTTAGTCATTTTCTAAAATTATACAAGACCCCAAAGAAGTCTTTACTGAATTTTTTCAAAGATTGACTTCAGTTACAAATAGAATAGTATCAGATCCATATTTCAGACAAATATTAATATAATATTTGGCTTTTGAAAACACTAATTCAGCAAAAGGGTGCTTAGGTCTTAAAAGCAAGATCAGCACCAATAGATGAATTGGAGTATTCATCTGATATTGAATCTCAAACATATGATGCTTTCTTGATAGAAGTGATTTCTAAAAATTTTAAGAAAAATCAAAATGTCAGATGTTTTAATTGTGATCAACAAAATCATCTGAAAAGGGATTGAAGGCAAGACATTCCTTCAAAAAAAACAATGTTTTTTTTCTAGAGATAATACAAATAGAAAGCCCGAGACTTCTGGTGTATGCAGAAGGTGTGGCAAAGACTGACCTGCAGATCACCAAAGGGCAAGAAATATAAGTTGGAAAGGGTACTCATGATCCCTGTTCATGCTCCAATATCCTCATTTGTATTGATGAATACCATGAAACTCCCTGATTCCCATCTTCATGCTATACAGTGTCTGATGGGGTGCATAATAAGCCTTTGCATTGGAAAATACCTTGGGGAACCTCCCACAGGCCCCAATATCAAATTTGGTTCAATCATTCCTTCATCATTGGAAAAATGCATCCAAAAAGCAATTAAAAGACTTAATGCCTGTTGTTAAAAACCATACTGCTTTCAATGTGATCAAGGACAAAAAAAAAGCTTCATTAGATAAAACAAAAAATTTAGGAGAGATGATAAGATAAGTATTTTGGCAGACTTCTATAAATGATCAAAGACCATTGCTAAAAATACAAATAAATGATATTATAATAGAATGTTTGTTAGACATATATACAGATATAACAATAATTTCACCAAAATTTTGGCATCCAGATTAGCATCTTTCTGAGGTAAATATTTAGCTTCTAGGGATTAGGAATTTATCTCAGGTAAAACAAAGTACAAGATGAGTCAACTGTATAGGACCAGAAGGACAGATAGGGAAATTAAAGCTAACACAGCAATTAATTTACAGGGATGTGGTTTTTTTTTTTTTGCAGCAGAGGAAAAACATAGATTAACATTCCTCCAACCTCAGAAACAAACCATAAATAAATAATGCTTCTGAGAGAATTGGTCAAAAGTGTTATCAAGAACAGTCACCAACCATTCAGGTTGTACATAAACAGGGCAAAACAGCTGTTGGTCTTTCAATAGTATCAGCAGCCCTATCTTTGAAAAGATTAACTGACAAACCTGTGTAGGTGGAACAATGGCCTTTGACATCAGAAAAATTTCAGGCACTATAACAGCTGGCCCAGAAACAGCCAAATGCTCAATATATTGAATTTCTCATTCCTTGGAATTCTCCTATATTTGTCATTTTAAAAATTTTGAAAATGGAGAATGATAACAGATCTGTAAGTAAGGTGATCCTGCCAATGAATTCTTTACAGTCTGAAATTTCTTTGTCTTCCTTATTAACTAAGGGATGGTCTAGTTAGTGATTGACTTAAAGGAGTGCTTTTTTTCTATACATTTATTAAAAACAGGATAGAAAAAATTGTCCTACTTATAAAACAAAACAAACAAAAAACAGTGCCCCTTACAGTAATTCTCAACCTCTTAGAAGATGTTAGTGGAGGGTCTTACCTCAAGGCAAGTTAAAAAGCCCCACTTTGTGTCAATATTTCATACAACAGCCATTAGAAAATATTTTGTAAACAGTTTCCCCAATGTACAATTTAAATTTATATGTATATTTATATATTATATAATATATAACATGGATGATATCTTACTAGCTGATTCAGATGCAGATACCTTAGAAAATATGTTATGATAAAGTAAAGAGAATTTTGCTTTGTTGGGGATTACAAATTGCTCCTGGAAAGAAATTTTGAAAAGAAAGTGTCCCAAGAAAAAATATAAATTGGCCTAATGATATAGCACACCTCCAACAGAGTAGAATTTCATAAATCTTCCCAAATGTTTTTCTCTGTTGTTCTCTACAGACATATAAGGCAAATAGTCTTTTGTGGTTCCTGTTCAGTTAAAAATTAAAACTGGCTTTAAGTGTAACTCTTTTCCATAAACCCAAGCATGCTCCTTAATGAATCCAAAATCTCTGTCTCATGTCAGAAGAGTCACCTGGTATGGGATAGAAGAAAAAACAAAACTAAACAAATAGTCTATTGCCACTAATCTCATAATCCTTTGGTTTCCATTTGATTCTTTAAATTTTTTCTTAAATCAAAAATATTATCTCAAAATTTATAATATTATTATATACATAAGCTTTCTGCCATGATATTGGTGATCACAATAAAGTACTCATTAATTCTAGAAATAAGCTTCATCTAGCTTCCTGTACATGTGTTTGGGTTTTAGTCTGAAGCAGGTAACTAGGAAGTAAGTGTGTGTATTTAACAGACTGTGGTCCTTTAACCTCTCAAAGATTAGATGTATATGAAAGTTGAAATGTTTAAGATTTCTGCTGTGAATTATGACCATTCCTAGCAGTAACATTTGAGCTCTTCGAGAAGATTATGGGGCCCTGCAAAAACAAATCCACCTGGACTTTGATAATGCCAGTAAATTAATAAACCACCCAAAGATCAGCTTTGGACTGCAAACTGCTCATGCCAACTTAAAAGCAGTTAGCTAAGATGGTCCAGCCTCAAAGACTACTGCATTCAGGACTTCAGATAAGCTCCACATTTTCCTAGCGCACTGAAACTGGACAAGAGCAAGGTCTCCCAGGACTTGACCATTATTTCAATTTTCTCAGGGTCCCCTAAAGATACTTTCACCCCCAGATAACAGGAAGTAATTTTAAGAACATGATGCCCACATTCCCAAAAGGTGGAGTGGGTAGGTTTTGGTCATTCAGCAGCTTAAGCATGTTTGTCACCATTTAGGGTAGTTGGTTCTAAGTTGTTACTAGTCATAGTCAGGTAAAAAACTAAGCAAAGAAGGGTAGATTCAGGGATCTCTTTCTGAAAAGAAAACGGGGGGACATAGGAATGGCAGGATAAAAGGGTACATTATTATATCTACTTTTAAACTAAAAAAAACCACTAGTCTCAAATATTTTACATTGGTATGAATTTTTGTATATTAATAAAATTTAAGGTTATTTTTGTTATAACATACTGTATATATGTTTCTACTCATGTTTAAGATATTTTTCATACTGATACAAGTTGAAAGTTATTTTTGCTAGAACGTATTGTATTTATCTTTCTTCTCTAGTTTAAGGTTATACCTATGCAGCTCATTTACAAATGTAAAGTTCTTAGTCCTTGAAATTTGTCATTACAAGCTATTTAAGATAATTAAGAAAGGCAGTTTAGTAGTAGAAATGCAGGTTAGTAGTTAGTCATCTATAACAAACTTATAATCATGTTAGGTATGTTTTCAAGGTCAAATAGATATGTTTTAGATAGATGGGTGACCTTCAAACACTTCAGAGATCTACAGAATATGGCATTTAAGGTGTTTTAGTAACATAAGGCTTTTCATGACAGTGATCCATGTCTGCTCTTGGCAGCACCGATCTACTTCAGAGAAGATGATGAACATCGAGGAACTTCCATATGGAGCTTACTCTCAGTGTGGCAAAGTCAGTCACTTGGCAGGAAACTGTCCTCTTCTCACCTGCTGACTGTGCTGTCCAAATTAGACAAGCAGGACAGAAAGGAAGGCAGCTGTCAAATTTTGCCAAGAAAGTTAGGACAGCCCTTCAAAGTTCCAGCTTCACAGAAGCCTGTCAGATATTCTAGGCCTGTAGGCAAAAGATGGGTGCTCCAATGTGGCAGAGGAAACTTAGGTGAATGTCTAGGTAGCCAGCTGTATCTGTCATTTCTATAGTTTTGGAAGTTGTTTGCTCTGCACTTCCAGTTTACTCAGATAATATTTTGTCCCTCTTGGGTCTCTGATGGCAGTTGGAAGACTAGATATGGGTCTCTGATGGCAGTTGGAAGACTAGATATTTATACTCTTTTCTTTTTTATTGTTTTTGTTGAGCTATATATTTTTCTCTGCCCCTCTCCCTTCCTCCCCATCCCCTTCTACCCTCTCCAATCATCCCCATGCTCCCAATTTACTCAGGAGATCTTGTCTTTATCTACTTCCCATGTAGATTATTAGATCCATTTCTGTCTCTCTTAGTGTCCTCATTGTTGTCTAGGTTCTCTGGAATTGTGATTTGTTGACTGGTTTTGTTTGCTTTCTGTTTAAAAACCACTTATGAGTAAGTACATGTGACAATTGTCTTTCTGTATCTGGATTACCTCACTCAAAATGATGTTTTCTAGCTCTATCCATTTGCCTACAAAATTTAAGATGTTGTTTTTTATTTTTTTTCTTGATTGCTGGACTTTGGTGGTCAACCTAAGGAGGAGGAAGTGGCCAAATAAGGGAATTATTTTAGGAATGTTATCTAACATTTTTTTAGCAAGGCAGAGGAAATGGGGGAGAAAGACAAGCCTTGCCAGTGCCAGGTTCATATGGGCTAGTGTTGCTTCAAAATGGCTTACTGGGTAGGAGTACTGGCTGCTCTTTCCGAGTGTTGGTCGCCATGTCAGTCAGCAGTAGAGCTTATGGAATACAACCCACCCGCTAAGCTAAGATGGGTACATCCTGGAGAGTCAAAACCCTGGGAGTATTGTTTTCAGAATGCTCCTTGCTTCTGCTGTGCTTCCTCTTGCTTGTTACTGTCATGTTCCTGCTGTATTTGGCATGGTGTGATTGCTGTGTGAAAGGATCCCACTGTATCTAGTATAATGTGATTGTTTCATGGGAAAATCCCACTCCTCACTGGGAAATTTACTTAAAGATCATAATGAAGATGACTTTTATAAGATCCATAACACTTACCTGAATCAATGATTTAAGTGAGCTTTCTGAGTCAGCCTAAGATACAAGGGGTTAAGAAAGTAAAGATGTTTAGGAAAATGGTTTAGGTTATTCTGTCATTTGCTCCAATAAGAGATACAAAAAGGCTAAAGTAGGCTAGAAGTCACCTTCCCCTCTATTAGATGTGAGATCTACAGTGGATAAAATGAAAGCAAGAAGTTTTATGCATTATGAACCCATGGATTCTGCCTGTAAAAATAACAGTCTTTTGATCAAAGAAAACAATTTTGTCTTTGTACCCAAGGTTAGAATGAGTTCCTTGATCAAGTAGCTTACATAATTAATCACAGGTTTTGGTATATACCTTGAAAAAACAAAATTGTGAAAGGAAATTAAATCACCCTATTGTGTGTAAAGCAAAATAGATGACTAGCTGACCACATGTCTAAACTTTCTGTAGAGTAGAAATAAGATAGGAATCTGCTACACTGAAACTGCAAACAACTGCCTGCCAGTTCAAACGGAAATGGCTGAAATATACTTGACTTGCTTAAAATTTTGTTAATTATGGCAGTGCAAGTATTTAATCACAGCACTCAGAAGGCAGAAACCTGTGGATCAATGTAGGTTCAAGGCCAGACTGATTTACAGAGAAAATGCCCAGACAGCCATGATTGTTACACAGAGAAACTCTGCTTTGAAAAATTGAAAATAAAAAAAAAGTTAGTCAATAATAAAAGAGTCATTACTTTGAGAAGAAGATGTTATGGTGGGAAAATTAATACAAAGGTAAGTTTTTAAGTACTTGTGGGCTTCTAAGAAAAACACGTAACTTGTGATCATAATATGATTTTTTTCCTGCATAAAGATTTTAATTTGTTTTTGGAAAATACGCAACTTGTGGTTGTAAGGTAATTTTCTTCTTACATAGAGGCTTTTGTCTTGGATGGTATAAAAGGAAAAAGAGAAAAATAATGTATGTAACAATACAGAAAAAAATAAATAAAAGAAAGAATTAAGCATTGCACCTCAGATAATGTCCGTGTGTGTGTGTGTGTGTGTGTGTGTGTGTGTGTCTAGACCTCAATGACTCCACACCTCCTCTCCAGTTTCTTCAGCCAAGAGTTGGATCTTTCAGCACCAGAAGACTAGGTTTCACTTCCCAACACCCACATTATGCTAACAACTGTCTGAAACTTCAATTGTAGGAGATCTGAATCCCTCCTCTGGACCCTGTGGGCACTGCACACAAGTGGTGAACAGGCAAACATGCATACAGGCATAAAAACACCCATACACATAATAGTAAATAAATAAAAATGGAAAGATGAAGAAATAAAAGAAGAAAGAAAAGAAAAAAGGAGAAGAAAGATGAAGTTATCTGATGATGGAAGTCACAAAATATTCCCACACCATTTGAGAATTATGAATAATAAAAGAGTTATTTATTTAAGGGGAAAACTTTCAAATCACTGTTCTAGAAAACAGTCCTCTGCGCGAACAGGAACAGAGTCTAGGAGTGGGAAGTGGGAGCTGAAAGCAAGAGAGTAGGTGTATGCTTTACAACTGCTTTTAGAGTATCAGAGACCATGCCCAAGTGGGCTGGTATCTTAAAGGTTATTGTCTGAAGGAATGGAAAGTGCTCCCACAGCACCTCCCCCTTTTGTTTAAATAAGAGAGTTCCAAACCCAATACAAACCTATATACACTAGGAACAGATATCAAGTCTAATTAGAATTACAACCAGCATAAACAATATTAAGCAAGGAAAATATGCTAAATTTTTTAATAAACATTTTATCCTAAGGAGTCTAAGTCTTGTGTAGGAAATGGCTTGGCTAGATAGAAGAGTACAGTAACTATGACTATCTAATCTTCAACCACATCATTGGCCTGAGAAGGGAGATAATATTACTTGAGCAGGCAGGAAGTACAATCAAGCAGCTTCCAAAGTGAGCAATATATGACAGAGACAATTAGCTACCTGTGCAATCACCTAAAGTCTCATCTGCAACGTTAAAGCAACCAACTTTGGCTAAGGCCTAGAGTAACTGACAGACCATTTTCAGAGGCAAGAAATTTTTATAACTGTCTTACCCTGTCTTTGCAAGATTTGACAGTCTTTTTCCATGTGTCCTGCTTATCCATTTTCGGATACCATGTACATTGTCAGTGGTTGAGGTATGGGTAGTTCCTTTCTCAAAGGCCAATGGTGACAAGAAGAAAACAAGCTCCAAGTGGAGTGTCTTTGGTGCTCAACATTCTCTCGGGAATAGATTGGTACTGTCAGGAGCAATCATGTCTCATGTTCTGTTGCATGGAGGCTACTTGTTGGTCCCAGCCACCCAAAACCAAAATAACCACACAGAAACTGTATTAATCACTGCTTGGCTCATTAGCTCCAGTTTCTTATTGGCCAACTCTTGCATCTTAATTTAACCCATTTCTATTAATCTGTTTATCACCATGAGGTTGTGGCCTACCCGCAAAGCTTCAGCAAATCTATCTTCAGCAGCAGATCCATGATGTCTCTTTTATTCTGCCCTTCTTTCTTCCAGCATTCCATCCAGTCCTCCCCACCTACCTAAGTTCTGCCCTATCAACAGGCCAAGGCAGTTTCTTTATTTATTAATGGTAATCACAGCACACAGAGGGGACTACCACATCAGTTATTTTTTTCTGTGTTTTTTAGAAGTCAGTGACTCACAAAGCAATATAACTATATTCTGCAAAAGACTACAGTATGGGGTGGAAATTTTGGAAAGAAAAGGCATGATATCTCATTAAAGTGATAATTATTCCACCTAACTCTTGCTTATGTTTCTAGAGGTAGTCTTCTGGCCAGGTGGTTGATTTTGCCCAGTTGGGCTATTAGGTATCCACTCAGGCCAGGTATTATATTTTCTTGACATTAAAGAGTTATCCTTTAATGGACTTTTGCTGTTACCCTAACACAAAGATTTAAATGAAATGAGTTGTCATTATAGTAAGACTAGTCACCATCAATTCCTTATTTTCCTCTAGTAACATTCAGTTTTATAGTAATGGAGGCAAAATAATAGAGAATTGAATTTTATGTTGTTTTGTCCAAAAAAATACTGTAAGTGAAAGTGGTATGGAAAATGGTGACTATTACAATGAAGCACAAATCTAACCTAGAGACTAGTTGTGGCAGGTCTATGAACTTGTAGAAACTGTGAGACAGAGATTGTGAGAGGCCAGATGCTGGAGGTGAACTAGAAAGGTGTGATTTGTGGTTAAAGGGGATATAGTTGAGCTTATGAAGAGGACACAGTTATAGTGACAGTTCCAGAATATTCTATGGGCATTGGTGGCATAGCAGAGTGGAGGACAAGATCACAGACAAAGAAAAGAAACTATGAGGCCATGTATGAAAACAAACAAACAACAACAAAAAAAAACTATGACCTTTTAAGTCCGTGAGTGCTAAGATAAGAGGAACATTGGTGGAAGTGAATATCAGCCAGGAGCTAAACCCATCAAGGACTGGAGGAAGAGAGTGGGTGCTAAGAGGTAAGCCCATAACAATGTGGGAATGATATACTCTGATAGCATTTGGTGTAAGAAAGTTGAGGGACTGAATCCACTTTACTGCAATATAGCTTCTTCCATACTCTTTTGAGAATAACTCAAATTTTAAATGACTCCTACAGTACTAAATTCAAAGAGCTGCCAGAACTGGTTCCATCTGAAAGCTCCAGAGGAGAATCTGTTTATTTCTTCTACCTTATAAAGGCTGCTGGCATTTACTCTCTGGAGGCAGCAATGGTTTCTGTTCTTACTTTCTCCCTCTCTGATCTAGTGCCATTTTCTTATAAGGATCCTTGGGATTATAAAGTCTATCTTGATAGTCAGAGTTACCTCCCCATTTCAACATTCTTGATTTAGTTTAATCAGTAAAGTCTTTCCTACCAAATAAAGTATCACAGGTTCTGAAAATAGAATGTGGATGTTTTTGTTCACATGGTCTATTTCTCTCTTGGAATCTTTGAATTTTTAATTCTGGTCCCTAAACTTGGTCCTCTATATTTGTTATTTCAATAAGCACTACCATCCATCTCTAAGTAAGGGGCTATTTCTTGATTCTTTCTTTCTTTACTTCCTTTCTCCCTCCCTCTCTCCCTCCCTCTCTCTCTCTCCCTTTCCCTCCCTACCTCCCTTCCTCCCTCCCTTTCTTCCTTCCTTTCCTTCCTTCTTTTCTTTCTTCCTTTTCTTTCTTTTTTCTTTTTTCTTTCTTTCTTTCGTTCTAATTTTCCTCTTCATCATCAATAAGAAAGGAACAAAAATCCAGTGCAAATCCTGTTTATTCCATCTCTGGGATCTTATTAATTGTTCACTTGTCATCAAATCTCACTTGGATGATGGCAAAACCTCCTAGCTGGTCTTCCCCATTCATTACTGCAGTGACCTAATCTAGGCTGAATAACATTAATGTTATATTTGTGAACAAAAACTTCTGAAAAGAAACTGCATCTGCCTGTGAAAGCAAACTCCTGAAAGGTATCTGTGTCTGCAGAGACGGGCTGATTAAAATTTCAGAACTATGGAGAGATTCCAATATTATAGGGCCACAGACTAATTTACCTTATCTTATTCTGGGCCTCTGAAACAGTCATTCCTTGTCTCCAGGGTCAGAACTAACATCTTGAAACAACAGATTAAACAAAACAAACAAACAAAAATTCCAAAGAAAGCAAGAAAACAACAAACAATCTTTTAGAATCTATTAATTTAGCAGAAAATTAGCTTCTACCAATGCAAAAGCTAAGAGTGCCATAGCAGCTTGATGCTCATAGAAAAAGTTACCCCACATTAATGTTCCAGGGCTATGGTCACTCAAAATGACTCCAGAATAAACTCTTATTCCTTTTAAGATGAGAGCTGTTGAGTTGACATTTATAAAATTTATGTCTGACTGCCTCATTGCTTTAATTTTTGTTTCCGTGGCACGTTACCTCTGAATTCACCACAAGGAGATAGGTTCTTAACTACACAGGACCTGCAACTGAAGGCTTTCCATTTAAAAGACACTGGCTGGTTGGCGTTAGGCTCCACCCTTGCGAATTTCGGCGGGGTGGGGGGAGTAAGGCGGGTTATATGCAAACCGAGTTCCCATAATGCCTTGCTTTCTTTGTAACTGAAAGAACTTAAAATTAGAAAACATCCTGGAACTGTCTTGCTAGGTTTTGATCATGTGTCTGCGTCCCTGAAGCGATCTCCCAGGAGATATTTCATAGAAGTCCCACGAATAAGTAATAAACAAGACCCCGCCCAACAACGGGAAGCGGTGTTGAATAGCTTTATTCCGGAACTCAGCGCCATTTCCTGTACCCTGGGCGTGGTTGCCTTCTCTTTGCCGCTAGATTGGGCTTGATACCAGTGTTGAAGAAAATGAAGGCTTCTCGGAGCTCAGAGCGTCCGGGCCCTGTGGGGCGCCTTGGAGCTTTCTGCTACGGCGGAGCCCAGCTGGCCATCCTGCTGCTGTTCCTTCCGCCATCAATTTTGGGTGAGCCGCAGGGAGGTGCGGGGAGGCACCGACGCGAGGTCACCGGGACCCGCGGTAAATGGGCGCAGCAGAGACTGCAGCACTGGTCTAGGTCCCTACGGTGCCCAGCGCCCCTTTTCCATGGGTGAGTGTGGCGCTCTCAACCCAGATTGTACTCAGTCGGTAGGTCTCCCACCGGCTTGTCTGTACTAAGTGTAGAGCCAATTGTAGTGAAAGGAAGCGGTGTGGTGGTTGGGGAAGTCATGAAAGTCTACGAGACTCAATTTCTAATCTTAGAATTTAGTTGTGAGGAAAGTTAATATGCCTGTGTGTTTCCTCATCTGTGAATCTGAGATATTGAGGTATTTCGTGACGTTGTTATTTAATTGGTGTTGACAAGTTGTCTGACCCGTGTTCTGCTGCTTAATTTACCTCTATCCTGGAGCCGTTATTTATGCATTGTTCTGAAGGCCTAGACAAACAGGTCTAAGGATTGTTTACTTTATCTCTTGCCCCAAATCCTCTTCAACTCAGTTGAGTCCCTACTTTAAGGGAGATCCTGCCACTCCCACCCTAGGTTAGGATTTGGAGAACAAGGAAGACCCAAGTTGCAGTGAAATATTTGCAAGTAAAAAGGACTGTAGAATTTGCATATTACACTTTAGTGATAGTTAAGCGCAAAATAGAGTGCCCTTTTTACCAACTATGGAAATTCTAAGTACCCTTTCTATGTCTTCAATAAGAATTTTCTCAGAGGAAGACTTCCTTGAAGACTTTTTGCATTGTTTAGACTCATTAACAGTTGAAATAAGTGTTTTTCTTCAACTCGGGGTTTAAACTTTTCCTCTAGACCGATTACATATATTAATTGAACCTTCTTTTCTGAGAGCAGAAAAAATGAAAACAAAATTTGTGCAAAATATTGTGTTTAAATATTTATCTCCCTAGGTACACATAGTAACTGGTCAGGTGACAATATATGATAAAATTTAAGTTTTTAGAAACGAAGGTTACCAAGAATGTTGGCAATCTTCTATCAGTGCTTAGGGATCTTTGTGGCTTTGTCATCATCTGGCTGAAATGGTGCTACAGTTTTGCCATAGTTATTAAGATACTGTTATGACCCCAGGCATTATCATGTACAAAGGAAATTTACCAAGGTGTGACTCAGGCTATGGAGTACTTTAGAGAGTTGAAATGAAGAGAATACTACTAGAATGTTTCCATTGGCCACAACACTTTGTGATTTAAACAACCTGTGGTGGAGAGCTTCACCTCAAAGGCACACTCATAGAGAAACTGGTTCTGGGGTTCCAGTCTCTACTACTTAACAGCTGAGGACCTTGAATCCAGCAAGTCACTTAACAAATGTCCACATGTGTGCCTCTGACAGCATTATCAAAATGTATGAAGGAAAAATGGGCAGACCTGTAAACAGCAATAAATGAATCTACTCTTAGAGTTGGAAGCTTCCATAACCCTCTACCAGAACTAGACAGATGGGGCAGGCAGAAAAACAGTAAGGACATAGCAGAACTCAGCAAGGCACAACAGTAGAATATACCTTCTTCCCAGGCTCATAGACCATTCACTAAAATAAACCACAATCAGGGCCATAAAATGGTACAGTAGTTAAGTGTTACTAGAATACTGTTGGAGTTGGTGGACTCTGGCATGCCCTAAGATGCTCTTGTAGGACCGTTTCTGTTAACTGCTGCGTGAAGACAAAGAAGGGGAGTTAGAGTTTGTTTCCTGTGCTTCATAATGCATCTCCGTTTCCATGTTCTCAGATGTGTGATTTGTAGTTTATATTATCTAATGATAGACAAAATAACCTTCTTATATGTCCTGCACTGAGAAATACTCACTAAAGATGATTATAGTAAGAGTAATTCCAGAAAACAAGGTGGCTGCACTGACTACCCCTTTATTTGCCTAAGGATACACACATATGTAAGTTGTATGTGAAAGACACTCAGAGGAGGAAGTGCTGATCATATAAGAACAAATAGCAACAACAAAAATCTAGAAAGTATCAAGAATAGTAGTTGAAATACAGCCTTATATACAATCATATTAACAAAATCTGTGATAATATTTTGTCACTTAAGTGTTAACTAATGATATTAGATCATTGTGTCTAGTAAAGTATTTAAAATGCTTATTCCAAGCCAGGCAACAGTGACACACATCTTTATTCCCAGCATTCAAAGGCAGAGGTAAGTGGATATATCTCTTGCGTTTGAGGCCAGCCTGGACCACAGAGTGTGTTTCAGGACAGCCAGGACTACACAGAGAAACCTCCTGAAAATAATAATAAAATAAAAATAATAACAAGAAAAAAATAGTAAAAATAATAAGATTTTATTTCATTTGTATAGCATTCCTTTAAATATTTATGCAGACCATAATTATAAATTTATTTTTTAAATTTTGTGTTCTCTATTTTAACTAATAAAATTACTTAAGCAATGTTTCTGAATCTCTCCACTAAAGGGTAAAGTATGTAGAATAGGAGCCGAGTATAGAG
Organism: Myodes glareolus; assembly: GCF_982192425.1. Taxonomy (NCBI): domain Eukaryota; kingdom Metazoa; phylum Chordata; class Mammalia; order Rodentia; family Cricetidae; genus Myodes; species Myodes glareolus. The sequence continues at coordinate 253,111 of NC_142030.1, forward strand.
TGTAGCTCAGGTTGAGAGCTCCTATTTCAGCAGTCATGGAAGTGGTCATGAGTTCACAATTGTGATGGCTCAGGATGAATCAGTGTCTTAAATGGAACATTTGAATGTAGGTTACATCTTCCAGGACAAAAAAAAAAAAAAAAAACCAAAAAACAAACATAGTAAGATAACAGTGTACATGCATGGGTACAGGTACAGACTCAATGTACTGTATATTGTTAGCAAGAAGTAGTGAAAGTTGTCATGTGCTGTTCACTGGCAGATAAGGGACTGCTGTTGGAAAATGACTCGGCAGTGTCTCAAAAAAATCTTATCATTTACCTGGGCATTTTACTCCCAGGTTTTTACTTAAATAAAAATCTGTGTTCAACAGAGACATCTATGTTAGTTTGTGTAGCTGGGTGGTATTTTGTTTTGTTGTTTTTAGATTTTATTTATTTTTATTTTATCTTTATTAGTGTGTATTAGTGTTTGCTTGCATGTATGTCTGTGCACAATATGCATGTAGTGCCCACAGAGGCCAGAAGAGGGCAACAGGTTTCCTTAGACTGGAGTCGCATAAGTTTATGAGCTCTCATGTGGGTGCTGGAAATTAAACCTGGATCTTCCGGAAAATGAGAAAGAGCTCTTATCTGCTGAACCTTCTCTCCACCTCCATCATCCCTGCACTGTTGGTAATCACCAGTAAATAGAAAGAACCAAAATTTCCTTCAGTTAAATTATGGCATATTTATTTATATAACTGAATATTTCTCAGCAATGAAATACATATACCTTGGGTAAATCTCAAAGTAATTACTTTGAAAAACTAGACCAAAGAGAAAACAAAGACTAATACTTGTATGAAAATTTCTTTTAACTGGATGCTGCACTTGGGATTGATTCCCTTGTTGGGACTAATGGGGGAGACAATTATCAGCATCGTATTCATCCCACTTTTCAGCTAGAGAAAAGGTGAAGACAGGATATTTGAAATCACAGAAACTTTCACTCAGTGGTTTTGTTGATGTTCTTTCTCTTTTCTCCGTGTTTATCAGAGTGGTTTTCACAAGAATTGTTTCTTTTTTTCCCTTAATAGGTTTTGTTTTGTTTTGGTTTTGCTGTTATACAGTATTTTCAAAGTGGTAATAACTTTGAAACTTAGAAATATATGAACTCTAATCAAGACTGCAAATGAGGGCTTCTTGGGATGTAGTCTGTCTGGACTCTTGATGGTACTTATTTTATAGTATATTATTTATTTGCTTATGGCAACAAAATACACCTGTTGCTTATAATTGGGTGCTAAGCTCTGAACTTGGTATTTATATATCGGAACAAAGGTTATTTGGTCTATTACCTTCACATTATCTATCTCTGATAGCTATTGAAAGAAATTCTATCAAATGTATGCATATTTAAAATAAAAAATTATAATAATAAAATATTATTGATATAATAGGGGGAAAGACAATGGGTAAAGTAAGAACAGGTAGTTTAAGTTTGATATTTCTCAGGTCTGGAAAGTGGTATGTTAGCTGAGACCTGGAAGAAGAGTGGAAGCTAGAGAGAAATGAAAGGTTCCACATAAAATGTTTCAGAGATAGAGAATGAATGCATGTTTGGAGGAAACAGATGTGGAAAGAGCTGTAGTCTGATAGTACTAGTAGGTAGTCAGGTTGTAGTCAGGTTGTAGTCTAGTAGGAAGTCAGGTTGTAGTCTAGTAGGTAGTCAGGTTGTAGTCTAGCAGGAAGTCAGGTTGAACGTGATGAAATATGCAAGTGAAAACAGAGAACAGGACACCCATAATTCAGTGGAGTGTGTGGGGACAGCCACAGCCAGTCTAATATTCGAGGAAAATTAGGAATGTGAGCTTTTTTGAAGTGAATCCTCTACTTTAATAGTCAATGCAAAATTGGTCCCCAATTCTAACTCTAACCATTGTCAAGAGGAAAAAATATATAAGCTCTAGGAATTCTATGTCTATTGATTTGTGGTTAGGAACCATGATAAGAATTTATGAGGTATAAACCATAAGTCCTAGCTGAATGTGAAATGTATTGTTTAGGAGATCTCAGTAATCATCAGTTGCAAGGTCTTCCACGACTTTCCTGACAAAATAGGCTCATTTCCTACAAGTTTTGGCAAAAAAAATAAATAAACTCTTGGAAAAAATTCCATATGCCCACTTTAACTGCGTACTGTACACTGATAATAACAATTACAAATTACCAGCACCGCTCTGTGTGTGTGGTACTAGTAAATGTTTTATATAAGCTTCCTTTGATAATCCTAAGGAGCCTACTAAGTAAATAATGTCATCATCTTCAAGAAGATGAAACAGAGACTCTGACATATTAAGTAATTTGCACATGACATCAAAGCTCTAGGAATGAAGGACATTCAAAAGTTCAAAAGACCAAGTCTCTCTGAATCTATTGTTTTTAATACTATGTCTTTTCAATTTCATCTTGAAACAAATTTCCCCAAACTTTATGACCTTAGACAAAAGAAATGTATTCTCTAATAGTTAATTCTGGATTCCCAAGTCTGGAAAACTGTGTTGCTCTGTAGGCCACAGAAGAAAATGAGTTTCCTTATTCTTTCCTGCTTCCAGATGCCCACATCTCTTGACTCATGGCTGTTTCCTATTCTTCAAGGCCAGCAGCTTTGCATCTTTAAATGTCCTTCCACCTCCTGCAAACCTCTTACCTAAGAACTATTGTGAATACATTTAGTGTTTATGCAGGAAATCCAGGGTAACCTGTAGATCTTAAAATGTTTACTAATACCTATACAGCCACTTTACCCCAAAATGTCATCTTACATGCTCTAGGGATGAGAACATGGATATCTTTGGGAAGTACTTAGTGCATTACTTTTCTAGTCACTATGACAAAATAGCTAACATAAACAACGTAAAGGAGAATCAGCTTTTTTGAGAATTTTGGCTCATGTTTTCAAAGGGTTCAGTCCATGCTGGTTGAAAAGGCATGGCAAACGGAGCAGCTCTCTCTGCAGCAGTGGAAGACTGTCTGGCTTCTTGCTTGGTAACAGAACAAGAAATAGAGAACACTGGCTTGACCCCTAAGTGGATATGTCATTGAAAGTCATGCCCTTACTGTCCCACACTGTCAGACTGGCCCTGTGTCCCAACCTACCACCTCCAAAAACAGCTCCCACAACTGGAAAGCAAGAGTGACAGTAATGGATATTTATAGACAAACGATAGCATTTAGCCTATTATGCCTTTCTAGGTAGACTTTGTTGAGTTTAACTACACGAGGGAGTCCATTGCCATTAGCATCCAGTCTAGTAGCAAGTAACTGGCATTCAACAAACAGCATACAGTGTCTGTACTGAATATGATTAGCAGTGATTTAAAGTACATGTTGTATTTAAATGTTTGATAGTAATAGAACAAAGGTTGGAAATTAGCATTTTCTATAATTCTTGTTGGGGAAATTATATTGTTGTTAGTAGATGTTTATATGTTGAGATCATGTTATTTTTGAAACAAAAACAAAAGTACAATAAAAGTAAGTAATAGTAATAAATATAATCACTAATCAAAACAAAATGAAAGCACAAAGTTACAAAAGACAAAAACAGTAAGATAAGATTTCGTCTTAATCTTATTAACTATTAATAGTCAATTCCTATTTAAAGACTGAAATTGTCACATGACCAAATGTCTGAAGCTATGGGATAAGGGAGCATGAGAGCCATGGCAGACTCACAGGAGTTCTTTGAAAGTATTAAGTTTGCTTTCTGTTGCTATGATAAACAGTGACCAAAAGCATCATGGGGGGATGGAGGGAGGAGATAGGTTTATTTGGCTCACAGGTTATAGTTCATCACCTAGGGAAGGACGCCAAGGCAGAAACTCAAGAGCCTGGAAGCAGAAACCACAAAGAAGTGTTACTTACTAGCTTATTCCCCTACAGCTCAAGCCCACCTGCCCAGGAATGGCATCAAACACAGTGGGCAAGGCCCTCCTAAGTCAGCCATTAATCAGGAAAATGCCCCCACAGACATATACACAGGCAAGTCTTATAAAAGCAGTTTCTCAGTTGAGGTTCCCTTTTCCCAAATAACTCTAGTTTTGTCAAGTTGACAAAGACTTAACCAGCACAGGAAGATTTTTAAAATTTCAGTGAAAACAACAGCTATTCATATCTTTCAGGTACTATGCAGTACAAGCTACCAGTTCAGAGTAGCATCTGGCTCCAGAGATAGATTATATTAGACCAGAGCTTTGTAAATTTAGATTTCCGCAGTTGCTAGGGAAAGAGTATCACATGAAAATGAATGTGGAACAGGAAATGAAATGGGTGTTTTCAGTCCAAAGTTTGAGAAGTTGTATAAGGCCTCAAATCTCTTTGCATAATTATGATATAGACCAGAGACCTATACTTTTTGAACATACTTATTTAATAAATAGAACTATTATATATTCTTTTATACAAAGAATGCCGTTAAAAATTGGTGACTCTAAAGACATTGTAACCTAAGTTTGAAACATCTGTTATAATGACACAAAAGTAATAGAGTAACACATTCAAAATTAATAACGGCCGGTGAATATGAAAGGATGGAAAACACCATGTCAAAACAAACCAATGTAAAGCTAGCTTGAAAATGGCATTATGATAGTATGTGTTTAAATAAGTATTATGTGTTTATATTTAAAAGTATTGATACAGGGTAGGGGAGATAGTTCAGCAGATAAAGTTCTTGTTGTACAAGGATGAGAACTGATATTCAAATCCCCAGAAACTTATGTTGATTCTGGGTGAATGTGTCAGCCCACCTGTAATTCCAGCCTCTGAAGTACAGACAAGGGATCCCAGGGTAATTGGCCAGCAAGATTGGCCATATCAGCAAGGTCTGGGTTTCACTGAAAGACCCTGCTTCATTGAGAAAATTGCAAGAGTTGTTAGAGGATGATTTTCAACATCACCTCAGGCTTCCATGTGCACACACACATGCATATGCAACTGCAACCACACAATGCATATTTGCATACAAACCAGACACAGATATAACACACACACACACACACACACACAAACACACAAATCAAATAAAACAATTGAAATACTGGATATTAAATATGGTATCCTATTTAGTTTTATTTCACAAATAAAAATAGAACATGAAGCAAGATTTGTTGTGAAAATTAGAGATATTTTATTATGATAAAAGTTAATCTTTCATGAAATATAGCAATTTAAATTTGCATGTTCTAATAATACAGGATATAAAATGGTGGGTATAATGAAAAGAAATAGAAAAGTTTATTATAAAATAGAATATTTGAATATGACTCTTTAGTATCTAGTAGAACAAGCAGACCCATCAAAATCAGGAAGTATATAAAATGATTTTAAACTAGCATACATTTTGGAGTTACCAAAGCTGACCATATGCAAAACAAGGTGCAGTCAGTTTAAAAATTAACTAGAAATACATTGTTCAAAACTTTTTGTATGCCTTAATCTACCCCCTTAAAATTTGAATTAATTAATTGAGAGTTTTAGAAGGAAATGAAGTCATAGCAAAAATGTAATATTTTCAAAGTTAAAATGATTTTTTTCTAACAGATAATTCTTGATTACTTGTTATTTGACCCTAACTGTCAGTTAATTTAATTCTGCTAAGCCTTAAGGGAAGATAACTGAGGCTAGAAGTTAAATAAAAACATGTATTGAAAAATACATTCACAAAATGAAACACAGTTACAATTTTTGAATTTTATTATTCCCCCCACCCCCATCCCTTGGCCAAAGTGCCGATCCACTCCTGAATGCCTGAGAGGAAGATCGTGGGCCAGGAGAGCTGGTTGGTTGACTGAGACTGAGAGGAAGGATGCAATGCATGAGTCTGTTTTGGTACAGGAGAGAATCAAAAGTGAGGATGGGATGGATGAAATCTAAACGCAGGTACTCTCTGACTGGTTGAACTTTGAAACTATGTTGGAGTTTCCTTTCAGCGAAAGACTATTTGTCCTACCTACATTATACTAATATGTTATATGTGAATTAAGCTACATACACATTGCTTTAAAAAAAAAAAAGAGCAGAGGTAACCATAACTCCAGTTCCAGGGGATCCAACATTGTCTTCTGATCTCCAAAGGCACTACATGCATGGGGTGCACATATATTTATTTAAGCATAAGAGTCACAGAATAAAATGAATAAATCTTTTAAAAATTATTAAAGCAGGGGCATTTTTAAAGCAGAGACTTTCTTATAGATGCTAACTAAAATTATTTTAAAAGCTTACTGTAAAAATACCCATTTTAAAGGTACTGGAGAGATAGCTTAGAGGTTAAGGGCACTGCCTATTCTTCCAAAGGTCCTGAGGTCAATTCCCAGTCATCACACAGTGGTGCACAACCATTTGAATGAGATCTGGTGCCCTCTTCTGGCCTGCAGGTGTACATGTAGACAGAACACTGTACATAATAAATACATAAATCTTTAAAAAGAATATTAAAAGAATCATTCCTTTTACTACTATTAGAGTATTCTTTTTCTTCTTTGATCACATCTATGAAGTATATTGGAGAGAAAGAAAAGGTGGAATAAAAGTTTCTCCATTAAGTGTAATGTTGCTGTGGTCTCGTTCTCCAGGCCAGTGCAAAGCCCCATCATGGTTTCCATTTGCCAACCGTATAACTCAAACTGATGAATCCGAGTTTCCCATTGGAACATCTTTGATGTATGAATGTCGCCCAGGATATATCAAGAGGCAGTTCTCCATCGTATGTGAACAAAACTCAGACTGGACAAGTGCTGAAAATAAGTGTATACGTGAGTAACTGCAGAGGAAGATGACAGAGAGTAGATACTTTGTGGCAAATAGTAGAGTCTGTTTCAAGTTTGTCTCCATTTTAAAATTATGACACATGTCATTAATAATATTATCTAAGGCATATATAGTACATTGACTCATTCTTGTAAGTCATACCTTTACTCTCTGCTTCTGGCTTCTCAATTGTTGATAAATTTAGTAATAATGACCATCACAGAGCATGATTGATGAAAAATACCCTCAGGATATTTCACTTAGTGTATCCAACTTTGCACAAGTGTCACTAAGTAACTAGTGATTCCAAAGCAAAGAAATGTGTATTTAATAACTAAGAGATGGAAAAAATCCCAGACTTTGAGGCCTGTGAATTGGAGCACTTAAAAGAATGCCTTGGTTATAAATGAAGTATTCATGTTTTTGGAAGTCACCATGTGAAAATAAGAAAGAACTTGGATGGGAGTTCTTTTGGAAAGAAGTGTCTGGTGAGTTTCCTCAAAGTAGCAAAAATCTATGAAATGTTACAATTTTGTATGCTCTATATACAGTAAGTTACAGTCAGGTTAGAACTTCATAAACTAAGAAAAGTTCAGTTTACTTTACTTGGTTCAAAAATCCTATTTCTTTCTCACAGGTAAATCATGTGCAAATCCTAAAGATCCTCAGAATGGCATAGTGCATGTACTCACAGACATTAAATTTGGATCCAGTATTAATTATACTTGTAATACAGGGTGAGTTGGCAACAATAGCTCTTCATCAAGACTTCTGGAACAACAGTACCACCTTATATCCAGGACTCAGGAAAGACATCTAGTTTGTTACTTCCTGATTTGAGTTTTGGTTGTGTTTTGATTTGTTTGTGCTAGAGGTTGAACTCAAGGCTTTAAGCATGCTACACAAGGGCTCTACAGCAAGTCCACACCTTCAGAATGTTGCCTAGCCTTAAAAGGCTTGAATATAAGTGTTTAATTCTTGATTGAAATATACAAAAATATAACATGACTAGGTGAAAAAGATATGTTATCCCTGCTGAATAATCAAGACAGCACACATTAGTCAACTTTCCATTACTATAACAAAATATTTGAGATAGTTAAAAGGAAGAAAGGTATCTTTTGATTCAGTTATAGAAATCTCAGTTCAGTTCATGTTCACTTAACTCTCGTGGTTCGATCTAAGGTGGCATGGTCCATTACAGCAGGGACAAGGTAAACCATTCACCTCATGGTTGCCATGAAGAAAAGAAAGACTTTGAGGCTAAGATCTCAGTATCTTCTCCAAAGGCATATAGCTGGTGACCTAACTTTGTCCCTTAAGGCCCACCTCTTAAAGATTCTACAGCAGTCCAATAAATTCATAGCCTGGGAGACTAAGCCTTTAAACTATGAGCCTATGAGGATGTTCCTAACTATGGCAACATACATAGGAAGTAAAACACTCACTGGGTGGTATGGTACAGACTAAGCACACACTCTTTGCATTGATAAATCATGAACCAAACTGTGAGAAAGAAGTTGAAGAAACTGTGATGGCTGTGAGTTAGCATTACAGGTACATGTTCGAGAGCAAAGCCATATCGTTGAATGTTGCTGAAGAGGCAAAAGATAAATTCTTAGATAAGTTCCATTTACTTACTACAACCTTTCAACAAAGGAAGCATTAGGACCTAATGACTTCACCACTGAATTCTAATTTATTTTATGAAGCCAGTACTATGTTAATACCAAAGCCAGACATGACAACAGAAGAAAATTGCTGAACAATATCCTTAATAAACATCTTATAAACATTCTCTAAATTACTATCAGACAGACAGAATTTATAAGTGGTTACATGGGAGCTAATGAGATAAAGCTTCAACATCCATGTAAAAAGCCAGCCATGGCTCCATGTGCCTGTAATCCCAGCACTGGGAGAATGAGAGAGAGGCACATCCTAAGAGTTTGGTGGCCAGGAAGCCGAGCCAAAAGAGTGAGTTTTCAGACCAGTGAGATTTTTTTTCTCAAGGCAGTGGACTAAGAGTCATAGAGGAAGATGCCTGGCATCTTACTCTGAGTTCTTTGTGCACACATACGAGCACGCTATGTAGCACAATTAATAAAAACCCAGAGACAGAAATGGGAGTTCAACTTAAAAGTCAGAAAAGCAAAACAATCAGTCACTGGCTCTTACCTCTACCTCAGTCCAAAATGGCGATTCTACCTCCAGGAATCTCAGAATGAGACTGTAAGTGAGGCATGCACCACTATCACCCGGTTTCTATGGCAAACTAGTGTGACTGTTGGGATTAAAGGTGTGTGTCATGACTGTTTGATTTGTCAGGCTGATCATTGTGGCTGTTTTACTTTCTGAACTTCGACAGGCGTTGTTTATTAAAATACAAATAAATATTACCTCAGCACTATCACACAGACCCCATGTACACTCATACAACATACCCACTGTCATACATCATGATTAAGTGGGATTTATCCCTGAAATGAAAACTTAACAATGTACAAATAAAATGTGATATATCACACTAACAATGAGGTGTAAAAACATAGCCATTACCAGAAGAAAAGACATTTGAAAAAAATTCAAATTTTTCATTGTTAGAAAAGCTCTTTAAAAGTTAGTCATAAAAGGATTAGAGATTCTGCATATATTTTCCACATATAACAAGCCTACAACTAACATTGTTCTCAGTGGTGAAAGGCAGTCTTTTCTGTAAGATTAGGAGCACAAAAGCATTTTTTTCATTCTCAAAGGAAAGCTTCCCCTGTCCTATCTCTGTAAAACTACCCACTTCTCTCTATGGATCTCCCTGATTTTGGACTTACTTGAATATCCATCAGTAGGTAAGTGGTTAAGTGAATGGTGGTACATTCATGCCACGAGCTCTATAACAGAAAGAATTGCTTGATAAACCTCCAGTAATCATGCTGAGTAGAAAGCTAATCATATATGGTTACATTCTATATGATTCTTTATATAACTTTTTAAAAATTATATAATTATAGAAGTAGTCACCAGCAATAAGAATATGCTAGGAAAATCGGGACTGGGAAGATGAAAAGTGAGTGTCACAGTAACTAGACAGAACAAGAGATCTTGTGTCTATTTTAGTTCTTTCTGTGGTAGAAAATACACAAGCTTACATGTAAAATTGTATCCTCTTTCCCACTGGTTGCTGATGGCACATGACTTTTCCCCAGCATTCGGATCTCTGAGTTCAAGGCCAGCCTGGTCTACAGAATGAGTTCCAGAACAGTCAAAAAGAAACACAGAGAAATCCTGTCTCAAACAAACAAAAAGGAAAAAAAAAAGGAAAGAGGAAAAAAAATTTTAAAAAGTTTCTTTCATCGAGGAAAAGGAGCAAGTGAAATTTAAAAAACAATTCTTTACAGTTGCACTTCCCAAAATGACATGTTTTTTTAAAAATCTAACATAATAGTTATGAGTTAAGTTGCTGTGAAATAAGTGTCATGATTTGTTTTAATTTTATGACAGACAACTTACAGCATGTTAATTGAGTATTTCTGACTTTAATCAAGTATTGCTGTTTTTGTTCAACTTCGGTCAGATTTGAGTTCCTAGGTTCTACATCAATGAATCTTGCTGATAAGGCATACCCTTATCTAGGCTTTCACATTACTGTTTTCAAGGTATACATTAATTCATTCATGTTAGTATAATATATACATACACATGACATTTCTTTTGCCCTCAAGAAGCTTGTAATCTCTTTAAAATTAAGATTTATAGGAAACAACTATAATTTATTGCAGATTACATGATAACATAATAAAAAGAAAAATCTTATTTAGTTAGGGAGGCATTAAGAAGAAAATCAAAAAGTTCAAAGAAGGAGGTAAGATTTCAGAAGTCATGGTGTTTGACAAGAAAAGAAAAAATGTATTGAAGCTTTCAAGATAGTAATCTCTGGGAAGCAACAATTTAAGCAGGCAATTACTTATGAATTAATTAACATTCTTTATTCTGTGTATAGATACCGCCTCATTGGTTCCTCCACTGCTGTGTGTATAATCTCAGATAACGGTCTCATTTGGGATAATGAGGCACCTATTTGTGAGAGTAAGTTGAAATTTTTATTTCTATCACCTTTACTTATGTACTTTAAATTTTCTCTGGAATTATACAACTTTTGCAGATCTAAGATTGAACCCAGGACCTTATGCCTGTTAGGAAGTACTCTATCACAGATGTAAACCTAAAGCCTATAACGGATTTTAAAAATTGTTATTAAAATTCCTCTTATTTAATCTGTTCTTCAAGAAAATGAAGATGTTCTGGCTAGTTTTGTCTCAACTTGACATAAGCTAGAGTCATATTGAGAATAGGAATTCTTGGTTGAGAAAATGCCTCCATAAGCCTGTAAGGCATTTTCTTAATTAGTGATCTATGTGGGAGAGCCTAGTCCATGGTGGGTAGTGTCCGTCCTGGGCTAGTGGTCCTAGGTTCTATAAAAAAGCTGGCTGAGCAAGCCATGAGGAACGTAAGCTTCCATGGCCTCTGCATCAGCTTGTGCCTTCAGGTTTCTTCTTAATTAGAGTTCCTGCCTTTGTTTCTCTGAGTAGAATGTGTTTTAAAATGTAAGCCAAATAAGCTCTTTCCTCCTGAAGTTGCTTTTGGTCATGTTTTTTCATCACAGCAATAGTAACCGTAAGACAGAAGACAACTACAACATTCTTGAACTACAACATTCTTTAAGTTCTCCTTGGTCCTGGGATGTTCCTTTTCTAACTGTAGAATGTATAAATGTAAAAAGTCTTCCAATCTTACTTTTAACTCAGTTTACTTTAAGTTATGTTTGTTTTTCAATCTCTAATATAACTATCATCCTGCTTGGCCAATTAATAAAATTTTTGTCCATATTTTTCAAGGTTAGTGAAGCTGTGGGCTAACCTACACTTTCACATATTGTAAAGTTTCTGTCCTGCCCAGACCTACAGCCATTCAGTCCCAAAGAAACACACAGAGGCTTATAACAATTAAAGTCTGTTTGGCCTTTAGCCCAGGCTTATTATTAACTAGCTCTTACAACTTAAATTAACCCATAATTCTTGTCTGTGTTTAGCCACGTGGTGTGGTACTTTTTATCAGTGCAACATTCTCATTTGTTTCCTCTGCATCTGGGTGGTGACTGCATCTGGCCTTTCCTTTTCCCAGAATTCTCCTAGTCTGGTTGCCCCACCTATACTTTCTGCCTGGCTATTGGCCAATCAGTGTTTTATTGAACCAATACCATTAACAAATTTTTACAGTATACGAAAGCATTATCCCACAGCAACATATGGAACATTTAAACATATACATTTTATGTAAAAAAGAATCAAATTTCAAACTGCATGTATTCTCAGATTAAAACACAGTATAACTAGTTATAGCTGTGTCTATACTTTTATCTGTTTAATTATCTAAAATTCCTATAACTTAAGTCCACTAAATAGCTCTAAGTCTCTGGGGGAAAGCTAGAGGAAATTTTGGTATATTTGATAGTAGGCTATGTCCTGCAGAAGATCATTTCCTGTTATGTGAGTTTTTCTAGACCTATAAACCAATTCAATCTCTTTTACAATAATTCGCTGTAGATTTTTGTCCACCAGACCGAGATCTCATCTCACAAATAAGTCATATAACATTGTCCATAGTTACATGATGATGATCTTGATAGTCAGATCATTCTGTTGTTTCCATAGCATAATACTAATGATCAAAATGTCTAAAATTATTTTAATTTTTATTGATACTAACTCTCCATGTTTGTGGAGTGACTGTTCAAACCTTGTGTACATTATTTACTAGTTTATTTACTTGTTTTATAGAAATTCTTGTACATAGTTTCATATTTTCCAATAAATAAAACAAGTATGTTTTCTTTTAGTCTATGCCCAGTCTTTTTTTTCTTTTTGAAAATAGAAGTTCTTCATTTTAATATTGTTAACTTTCTAATATTCTCCTTCTAGTTACTGATTTTTCTGTTCAAGAAATCTTTGTGTATTATGATGACATTTTTTCCATCTTATGCTCTAAAAACTTTGTTGTTAATATAATTTTTAAAGTTTTCCTTTCAATTGACAACAGATTTGCAAATTAATAGACAAGTAGAAAAATCTGAAAGCTGATATAAACTCTGTAATATGATCAAAGAGCTTTTTCAAATGGAGAGATCAATTGTATTTGTAATTTCATGTGTTTATAAGAAAAAAGTAAAAAAAGTTTATAGGAAAAAGTAGGTGAACACGTTATATGCACCTAAATAACAACATTTTAAACCTCATCTACAAGTCAATAAATATTAAATGCTTTCAATGAACATTTATACTCATTTATAATGAGTGTAAATATCTTCAATTCAGTGATTCATTGGATTTCCCCAATTTATATAAACTTTAATCTGTTTTTTTGGCCAGGAATTCCTTGTGAAGCACCCCCAGCCATTACCAATGGAGAGTTCCGTGCTCCTGCAGAAGATTTTTATTATGGAATGGTGGTCACCTATCACTGCCAAACTGGTGATAGAGGGAAAAAGCTCTTTAATCTGGTGGGTGAGCCATCCTTACACTGTACCAGCAATGATGGTGAAGTTGGAGTCTGGAGTGGCCCTCCTCCTCAGTGCGTTGAACTTGGCAAATGTACACCTCCCCATGTTGAAAATGCAGTCATGGTGTCTGAAAGCAAAAGCTTGTTTTCCTTAAGAGATACTGTGGAGTTTAGATGTCAGCCTGGCTTTATCATGGAAGGAATCAGCAGTATACAGTGTCAAGACCTAAACAAATGGGAGCCAAAATTACCAAGCTGCTTCAAGGGTGAGTCTAATCAGTGCTTGGGAAGCCTGCATTCCATGGGGTGTGGAGGACCAGATAAGGGTTGGTTCTGGAAGAGGGTGTATGGTGAACAGGTTGGATGAATAAATTTTCTTGGGAGGGAATGTGAAATCAAGAAGGGTCATGTGTTGTGAGTGTTTGTGCCCCTTCACAACACATCCATTCAAATTGAGAATGAGATAAATAGGAACAAGTAATGTGATCCATTCTGGGAATTCTCATGCACAGAAGTTCTTTTCATGTATTGCCATCTCCAGCCCTCAAAAGTTATTCATATGCATAATATTTACCAATATAAATGAGTGATCCGTGGCTAGTCATATTAAATGCATGCATATTTAATTCCTAAAATGAAGCAATGGGGTAGTTATTATTTCTTTCATATTGAGGCTTAGGGGTTAGATAATTTTCCAAGATGATATAGATACTAACTTGCAGAGCAAAAATTAAAATCCAAGTCTTTCCATCTGGCAGATACTCCCAAGGAATGAAGACTTTCCTGTAGGTGATAATGGGTTATAAAGATATTAGACAAACAGGAAGAATAAAAGGAAAACAATGTTGCCAAAGATCAGGGAACTACTGTTACTACAGGAATAGAGCTGACACAGCTGGCCCTACCCTGGTTGACACTGTCAACCTCTGTCAAGGCTGACACAGCCAGACCCTGCTACTACTTCCAGGATAGAGCCAATCCTTGCTGTCATTAGTGTTGCTGACTGCTGGTCACTTGAAAGATCATCAAGTCTGCCTCAACTGATGCTGTCCCTGGATGCATAAAGGTGTCTACACATCTCTTGTCCTTTAGTTTGATATATATGTCCTCCAAGTGGCAGAACTTAATTAGAGCCACTAGAGCAGTGATTTTCTTTTTTTTTTTTAATTTATTTAGAGTAGTGGTTTTCTATCTATGTGTTGGGACCCATTTGGCAAACCTTATCTCCAAAAATATTTACATTATAATTCAGTAAAAGTAACAAAATTACAGTTATGAAGTAGCAACGAAAAAAATTTTCTGGGTGGAGGTCACCAGAACATGAGGAACTGCTATTCAAGGATCACAGCTTGGGGAAGGTTGAGAACCACTGTCCTAGAGAAAAGAAATTATAGTGTTCATGTTTTTACCCATAAGAATCAAAAGGCAATATATAGTATGAAACTGAGAATCAATAGAAATTTAACCAGCCTATTCTTTAACTATCACAGCTCATGTATTAGTCAAGGGAAACTCTTGAAAGACGAGCCCTCAAAGCAATTATTATAACATAAAAAATATTTGGAAATCCTTAAGAAAGTCATTTTTCTAGACCAATATTCTAAAGTTCAAGGCTAGCCTGGCCAACAGAGCTAGTTCAACAGCCAAAGCTACACAAAGAAACCCTGTCTTGAAAAACAAAACAGAAAAGAAATTGGGAATGTTTTAACCTTAGTGTACATCTTAGAGAAAAAACAATAAACACGCTTTATCAGATATAGTCACAGTGTCTGCTATAGCACTATGAACAGGCTATACGTTAGAGTCCTGTGGCTCCACATGTGCAGGTCTCTGGACTGTCATCTGCTTTGATATTCATGGCTTGTGTTTTTATTTTTCACACACTGCTATTATTTCTGTTTGACTCTTTTTCTCCAGTGAAATCCTGTGGTCCTTTCCTGGACCAGCTTCCTAATGGGAATGTACTATTTCCACTAAACCTTCAAATTGGGGCTAAAGTGTCCTTCGTTTGTAATAAAGGGTAAGTGTAAGCAGGCCCAGTCTGTCTGAGGTTTCTGAAGTATGGGAAGGTTGGTGTGGGGAAGACAGCTTCTGATATTGTTTATAGGAAAAACTGGTGACTTGTGGAATTCATAAAAGGAGATATGAAGGAAAAACTGGGGCGTTTATTAAATGACAGATTCAAAAACAAGTGTATCTACTGGTTTTAAATATATAGGTAATGCACTAAGTGAAAAAACTCATTTCCTACATAGAAAATAATGCTAGTAATTTTGAGGGAAATTATATGTTACAAAAGCATATACACATAACAATGTATTTAGCAATGTTTTAGGAAAAAATAATGCTTTATTAATAGAATTTATAAGAGAAACAAAAAATAAGGTGCAGTGTTTTAAAGCCCAGTCATGTGTCATTAGACCAGCAACAGGCTGTGGACTCTGATATGGGAGCATAGCATCCAATGTTATTATTTTAGGTTAGGTCATAAACATTCTTCACAGCAGACATGCCTCTGTCAAACTGCCAATCCTCAACAACAGAGAACTTGCTCTCCAGCGCTTCACAGAATCCTTGGCAACACCAAGTACCAGGACCAAATAAGACTTAGAAGGACATAAGAGTTTAAACATCCTTTGAGAATTTTGGATGGCTTTATACAAAAGTTGGCTCCTTTCCTCTTTCCATTTTTCTCTCCAGTCCCAGTGCTTTAAAAGGAAAGACCAAGAAACAGAAACAAAAACAAACAAAAGAAGACCTGTACTTAAAAGACGCCTGCTTCTCTGAATTACTGAGAAAAATAAGTGTAACTTATTCTTCAGTGGGCCAACATGCTGTAGTGAGCTTCCTAGACAATAATAGCAGAAACAGACATAAGAACAGTCTCTATTTCCTACCAGTTAACTCAGCTTTCCCAGTGCCCGAGTTGGCAAGGAGTTGCGTTAGCAGTCTGTGTTTGCAGCTGTGACAGTGAACAGTACTGGATTCCTTTGAGCATGATCAGTGCTGAGTAAGGGTCCAGGATCTGGCTGTGCCCTGACTGCTTTCTTTAGTTTACGCTAGGACTTCTTTATAAGACAAGTCTCTTTGCCTTGCAGTTCTGTTTTACACACCTGTTGGAAGCTGTGGTAGTTAAGTGACTTAGCATCTACACACCCTTTCCACCTCCTGGTTCCATTTCCTTAAAATCCTCAGATGCTTTTTTGACTAGACCTGGAAAATGAGTATTACTCTGGCCAAATCATTTTACAATACACTACCATTTTCTTCCTTAGGTTTAAATTAAAAGGCAATTCTGCTAGTTACTGTATTCTGGCCGGAAGGGACAGTATTTGGAATAGCAGTGTTCCTGTGTGTGAACGTGAGTATATACAGCAATACTTTAATGTAGTTGCTCTCCCTAACTTCTTGTATTTTAACCCATAATCCTCCTTTTCAGTATTTCTTCTATATGCTAGTCCGACTTACTGACAGAAGTTGATTACTTTAATAAAATTTTGTTTTTGTTTTCTCCTTGCTTTGGAAACTCTTTGATTAGCTTCCATCATTCTGAATTTTGTGTTGATGTGTGATATTTCCTGTGTAATTTGCTACTAGGACAAGAAAGACTTTGACAAGTTTCTCTTCTCTTTCCTCCCCTTCTTGCTTCCTTGTGTTTTTCTTTTATGTTCTGCCATCAATATGCAATCACTTATTCATATTTATTTGGTAATATGCATATATAAAACAAATGTCCACTTAATCAATTATTGAGCAAAAATTATGTGCTTTATTTTCACCTGCACTGGAATTATAATGCTGATCAAGATGAGCTAATTTTCTGACTCCATATTATATGTATTTAAGTAGGAAGATGAACAAGAAACAAATTAAATACTATGGAGTTAATACATGAGATAATAGGTAATAGATCAGAGGAAATGAGAATGAGGAAAATTAGGTAAACCACATCAGACTGAATAGGCAAGGTAACATTCATAAAGTCTACATGTCAGCATATAAAATATGCTGAAATATTAAGAAATAATATTAAAAAGAAAAGCTCTTGTACAAAATCACTGCTTATTTCTCCTACTTGTTACTTGTTCTATAAAAATTTTCCAAAGTTTTGCCAACACTTTTAAAATATTTATTTTATGTGTATGGGTGTTTTGCCCGCATGTATGTCTGTGCATTGTGTGTATGCCTGTTGCCATAGAGGCCAGAAAAGGGTATCAGATTCACTAAGGTTGGAATCACAGATGGTTTTAAGCCACTGCGTGAGTGTTGGGAATATAACCCAGGTCCCGTGGAAGAGTAGTCAGAGCTCATAACCACGGATCTGTTTTTCCAGTCCCAGTGGGTTTTGTTTTTAACAGTAAATTTTAAGTCTCTTATAGGCCATAGACGTACACTTCATAAGTTGTCTGCTTCTCTGAAATACTTGAAAAAGCATGACTTTTCTTCTTTTTCTTTCTATTGCTTTCCTAATTTTTTGTACTCATTTTGTGTGTAATTTCCCTCCTCGCCGTGAGACTGGAGTCTGTCTTGTGGCCGATTTTCATGCTTGCTTAACTCAGACAGCCTAAGGTGTTTTCTTTTTCATTCATTCTCCCCCCTTTGCATCTCCATCTTCTTCCATGCAGCTGCTGACATTTACAGCTTGCATGTTCTGGATTTTTTTTTTAAATCTAAAAAAATTGTCCTCGAGTTTTAAAAAAATGAATAAATCAACCAGTCTTTAGTAGCTAGAAATCTACTTGAGCATCTTATGATGCTTTCCACAACATACCATATTTGTACATATATATGTATATGAGTGTGTGTGTATGTGTGTGTGTGTGAGATCTTTGCTACCCAGGAAGCTGTCCATGGAAGCAGTATGACGAATGGCTCTTTTACCACCATGCACTAAAACTCTGACATATTTCCTGTTTTTTTCTACTCACTGTGAAACTACTGTAATAATGAGACTGATGGTTGACAGCAGTGAGTCATTAAGGAAAGATCTCATTCCTTTAAGATGTTTAGTATACATGGAATGCATTTTAGAAATATGCCCTAAGAATGTTAGCTCCTCTGAGGATAAAGATCTGCCAGCACTCTTCTCTACTGTTTCCCCCAGTTGCTGGTAAAGACTGAAACAAGGATGACTCCTAGCAATAGTGGATACTTAGCGTACTGGCCATCTCCTATGATCAGATTGTTGACTACCCCAGTTGTCACCAGAGAGCCTTCATCCAGTAACTGATGGGAACAGATGCAGAGATCCACAGACAAACATTAGGTTGAGCTTGGGGAATCCTGCTGAAGAGACAGAAGAACGATTGTAGGGTGCAGAGGGGTCAAGGGCATCACAAGAAATCCCACAGAAACAAGTGACCTGACTCAGGAATTCACAGAGTCTGAGCCAACAACCAGGGAGCCTGTATGAGTTAGACCAACCTAGGTTCTCTACAAATATGTGTCAGTTGTTTAGCTGGGTTTACTGCAACTCCTAATAATAAGAGCAGGGCTGTCTCTAATGCTTTGGCTGCCTCTTAGGAACCTATTCCTCATACTGGATTGCCTTGCCCAGCCAGATTACAAGGAGAGGTGCTTAGTAAGTCTTACCGCAATTTGATATGCCATGCTTTGTTGATACTCATGTGAGGCTTGCTCCTTTCTGAACAGAAATGGAGGAGAAGTTAGGGGCCAGGCAGGAGGGGAGACACATAGGAAGACTACAAAGGCAGCTTTACTGGTCACTGTGTCTTAGATCTAATGAACAGCAGTGTTCCTGTGTGTGGATGTGAGTAGAAAGAATACCTTAACCATGCAGCCTGGATTGCACTCCTGATTTTCTTTCCCAGTGTGTGTTTCTCTCATAGAATTCCCTGTTGCCCACAGATCTTTACTAAACTATTTATTTGTTGGAAGATTTTCAAGAAAAGCCTTATAAGTAGGTGTTTGTGGTTTATCAGCGTGTGGTATGTTGATGTTGAATTTTGTGGGGAATATGTAGGAAGAAACTAGGTGATATAAAAGTCCATGAAATTATACCTATTTGTTGTATTTATTAGTTTCGTCATTGGGAGTTGATCTCTCTTAAATTGTCATGCTCTTTTATCCCCTCATTAATGTATTTATTAGACCTATTGTCTACTCTGTGGCATTTGCTGACAAAGGCTTCTGTGTCAGGACTTTGTATGTATGGAAAGAGCAACAAATAGGTTAGAGTCATCCATATTTTCATGAAGTAAGTTTTCCAGTTGGGAAACAAATAAAGAACAGGAAAATAAATATTTTTTTAAAAAAATCATAGTATATAACTAGCATGATAGTGAAGTGTGATAAAATAAAAGTTTGTATAAGAATTTATTATGGTAAATGAAGTGGGAGTAGTAAGTCAATCTTTAACATGACGGAGTACCCTTTATTTCCAAACCATATGCTTACAAAAAACACCAAGGATTCGGAAATTTGTAAATAGATTAAAGTACATGTTTTCTGTCTAAAACATTACTTGTCTATCTTACTTATATGTCCTAAAGCAAAGCAAGCCAGTTTTTAAATTTTTAATTTTCCTTTTGATTAGAAAATGTCCATTTCAAGTAAGATTTATTAAAACACATTGCTAGCTACCTATTTGTATGTTTTATGGCAATAATTTATAGGAATATTCAATCCATAAGAAATTGTGGTATTGAACCAGTGCACTGACACATAAGACTGGCAGTAAATATGTCAGCTGTGAATTACTACAGTGAGATAAAATGTGTTTGTTTTTGGTTTTTAAACCAAATCTCATGCTCTAGAATAATCTGATCTGGCACAAAAACATCTTTGTAGTTATCTGATGACACCATAGTATATTTGTTTGGTATTGATATTGGCCTTGAATCACCAAGAAACATTTGCTTTGCTACAGTCCATATTTCAGACAGGTTTCCCTAGAATTTAGTGCTTGTGTGACCAAAGCTTCACCTATCCTCAAACTTGTAAATGGGACTCTTACTATCCCTGGTGTAAGGTAGGCAACTGAATAGTTGCTTTCAAAAAAAAAAAAGAAAAGAAACCTATTTCCAAATCTGTTTAAAAAAAAAATTAGCTTCCTAGGTGATCTATGACTACTGTTTTCTGGTCTTTTAGAACAAACTCTAGATTTGGTTAGCTCAGTTCCATCTTAGAAAAAACCTTACAGATCCAAAAGTACTAATGTCCCACTCACGGGTACTATCATCATATTAGTTGTTTTGGTTGAAATTAATAGAACCTAAAGTTTTTATCTCTTTCTAGGAAATTTTTGTCCATATTCTCCAGCTGTCATCAATGGGAAGCATACAGTTACTGTTCTGGGAGCTGTCTTTCTTTTCTTTGCTTGTCTTCTCTCTCTCTCTCTCTCTCTCTCTCTCTCTCTCTCTCTCTCTCTCTCTCTCCCTCTCTCTCTCCTTTGATACTATTAGTAAAATTCATTTTGTCTTAACCAGTAAAGCACACTTTCCACCAGTGTGTTTCCATCTGTCATAGTAGCAAAATCACCTGGATTGTTGCAAAGAAGATATTCCTGAGCTCCATTCCAGGACTCAGATTCTGTTTTGAGAAGGGTCAGAAAGCTACTTTTAACAAATTAATCAAAATATTCTAATATAGGAAAACCATACCTACTAGATGCCACTTTACCTTGTTGACACCTATGGAGAGAAACATATTTTGGGCAAATCTTAGTTACAACAGAAAAGGAAACTTTACTTGAAGTTTGAAGAAGGTATTGATGGCTGGACAGAAAAAGAAAGCAATTTCAAGGATGAGTTAAATGCAATGAAGGAAATTAAATAGAAAGATGATATTTAAAATTAGAATTGCAAGTTACTAACTTCTTGGTTCTTTATACAAAAACAGACCAGAAGTATTCACTTACTCCAGAGAAAAAATGTCAGCATATATTCTCCACTTAGAAGAATTTCATGTTAAGTCTCTAAGATGAGAACATATACTGGTTCCATGGAGCCAGGGCTAAAACATAGTTGTCCTAACTTTTGATCTTTCTAAATATTACCAACTACAGAGCTGATAATCAGAAGTGCCCCCATCTTACTGTATACAAGAAATGGAAGTCAGAAAAAAATTAAATCTTAAGTTTGGAGGGGTGGTAATAATTTTGTTATTGAAAATATGCCCCATTTTGTAGATGACAAAGTTTGGGGTTGCAGATGTTTTTATAATAGTAGTTTCATTTCAATTAACAACAAAATACATTTTTTTGTGATTTTTCTTATTGCAGGAGTGACATGTATCATCCCAGAGTATATGAGTGGAATCTGTGAGGAGCTGAAAATGAAAAAATATTACTATGAAGATAATGTAACCTTGGAATGTAAGGATGGGTATACTCTAGATGGCAGTTCTCAGAGCCAGTGCCAGTTAGATGCCACCTGGGATCCTCCTCTGGCCAACTGTGTATATCGTAAGTACAAGATACAGGGGTTGGAACCCCTACCCAGCATGGTCACTCGCTGACTGACCAGTCACCTGTCTATTCTGGTGCCCACTATGATGAGATGTTACATTGTGTAGAGGTTAGGGAGCTAAGAATGTGCTGTCTTAAAATACAAGATAGAATATTAGTAAAAATTGCTTGAAGTATGAATCTACAATAGAAAAAGCACAAAAAGCACGTACACACAGAGAGACACATACCCACACAGAAAACCCATAAAACCACAACATCAGAAACCATAATATATAAGCAAAAGTCCAGTAACGTTAAAACAAACAAACAAAAAAACCCTTCAATACCACTGAGTTCATTTTGAGTTGGCCACGTGCTATCCAGCACAGAGGTGGAGACAAAAGGGGCCAAATATCTACCAACTAGAAGGTCCTTGAAGTCAGATTCCAGGGTAAACTCCTCGTGAATTACGCTGCACCACTTGTGTACTTCTCTGGATTGAGATCTAGACTAAAGCAGCCTTGTTTGGGCTCTCATTCCTCTCGATACATCTCGTCTCAAACCTTGAAATCTTACTTCTTTGAGGGGAGAAGAGACAAATTAGAGCATAGAAGGGAAAAAAACAGTATTTGTCCCTATGTCTTAGGATAAATTGCACAAGATACCAGCCATTAGTCTTCCTAAAAAGGAAATTAGAAAGTACATTGTAGAGATGCTACAGCCTTAGAACAGCTCACTGTAGGAAATTTTGAGAGTAATTAAAATAGAATAGTTACCTTTGAGTACCAATACCAGAGCATGAATGTCCTGGTGGTCTTAGGTCTACCATATCACCAACTCAGTGGCCTGTTAGTAAGATCACAGCTACATCCTCCTTAGGCAAGAGCGAATCTTGTTACAACCCATGCAAGCTTGTCTTGATTTCAAGACAAGTAAGTTCACCTTCAGAGAAGGTGTGAAAACTCAGAGAAGATTTCATTGGAATTCTCAGTGAGGCTCAAAGTGTGGCAGGTAAAGCGTGTCCCGAAGTCCATTCTCATTAGGCCCCAGAATCCCTTTCTTTTGTGCAACTGCTTTTCTAGAATCCATTTTTTCTTTGTTTTTTAGAGTTTTTTTTTGTTTGTTTTGTTTTGCCCACCTATCTCTCAAAAGCACAAGTATCCTGCTGTCTTCTCACTTTATAGGTCTTCCTAGTTCACAAGTCCTGTGTCATTTCTGAGGTAAAAGACATTTATCCAGTTCAATATAACATGACCCTGCGACTGAAGCAAGTAGTGCAGAAAATATCTTAGAATACAGGATTTTGAGAATAGGTATAAATATTATTTTTACTCTGGTATATAAATATGTAGAAACTTTCACATCATTAGACAGGAAGAAAAATAGCCAAAAAAAACCCAACAAGGTAAATTTCTCCCATTATATTAACAGTGAAAAGGGTTTTTGGCAAATGGTGTTTAACAAACAAGAATGTAATGATATTGTTGTATATTGAAAGTGCTATTGAGTACTTGAAAAAACTTTTACAAAAACAAAAAACAGGAAAGAGACCTGTATAAGTTAATGAAGTAATGTATGAAAATACAAATTTTCTTAACAGTTTAAAAGCAAAAACTTGTAACAACTTAAATACATAAGTTACTGAGCACAGTAATATGTCTATAGGATAGATTGTATTTGCTGCCTCTATATTAATTTGCACTTCAGCTCACTGTGTAAAGACTTTAGATGTGTGGGAAATGTATGCAATGAAAATGTGCCAAAACATTTTTGAGTGATATTTTTCTTTTATATTGCTTTATAAATTTTCTTCTGTAGTAATATTATTTTTATAATAAAAAGATTAAAGAAATTTTCAGTGAGTGAAAATAATAAAATGAGATTGTAGGAGTGATACCAAAGGTGTTTTATATTAGAAAAGTAATAACTGACTCCTGTAACATGAGGGGGCCGGCTTGTTGGGGTTTCTGTCCCGCCCGGTACCCCACAGCCGGCAAATCCCAAAGAGAAATCACACACAGGACTCCATAAGGTTATAAACTGATTGGCCCATTAGGTCAGGCTACTTATTAGCTCTTATAACTTATGCTACCCCATTATTCTGATCTATGTTAGCCACGTGGCTTGGTACCTTTTTCAGCTGTCAGCTTACATGTTGCCTCTTCAGTGGTCTGCGCAGGAATGCCAGAGAAACCTCCCTGCTTCCCAGAATTCTCCTGTTCTCATTGCATCACCTCTACTTCCTGTCTGGTTTTCCCGCCTATACTGCCTGCCTGGCCAATCAGCGTTTTATTAAAATATGATTGACAGAATACAGACAATTCTCCCGCATCAGACTCCTAGATTAAAATCAGAATGAACCATACTAGCAAAAGCAGCTGTGTAGCCATATGTGCCAGTAACATTTCTGTGGCTTTGTTTCTCTTTCAGACTCAAACAGTGCTCTCATAGTTGGTAAGTCCTGTGATAGGTTTGCTTGAATAGTAAGTATCTACTTATAATAAGTGATATGTAAAAAGAAGTCAAAATACCTTTTAAGTTCAATGAAAATGTGAATTTATGGCAGCAGTTCTCAACCTGTGGGTCATGATCCCATTTCACAGGGTCACTTAAGAGCATCGAAAACATAGACGTTTACATCATGATTCATAACAGTAGCAAAATTACAGTTACATGAAATAGCAATGAAAATAATTTTATGGTTATTTAATACATGAGAAACTGTATTAAGGGGTCACAGCATTAGGAAGGGTGAGAAACACTGGTTTAGGGTGTCATGACATTGACATCCTCATGCACCTTGAGGGACCTTATCTTTGAATCATTTGAGTGAGTAAACATTCTTCACTGTCAACGATTCTTTATTTTAATGTTGCAGGAGAGACAACTCCCTCTTTGCTCTGTACAAGAAATTTGTTTCTGGGTAGTCATCCTGATAATTTGTATTGTTAAAATCATAAAACCATGATCTGAGTGAATCTTGTGTCTGGAGATAGAAGGATATTGTCTTCACCTTTATTTCTGTTGCTATGATAAGATACTATGACAAAAACAACTTAGAGGAGAAAGGAGCTTTCATTTTTAGCTAACAATTCCAGCATATTGTCCATTATTACGGGGAAGTCTGGGTGGCAGGAACTTTAAGCAGCTGCTCACATCCACGGTCAAGAACTTTTCTCCATCTTTGTAGAGCTCCTGTTCCCTTGCCTGAGAATGATGCCTTAATACATTTAACTTTCGGCCTGCCCGTAGGCCAACCCGAGCTGGATAATTGCTCACTGAGACAATCTTCTCAAGTGAATCTAAACTGTATCAAGTTGACCATTTACCCAGCACAAATGGATTCATACAAAGTTTGATACCAAGGGGATTTCTATCGCATAGACTGTCTCATGCCTTCCATTAAAGACCTGAGTAAGCTGTGTATGCTGAGCCAAGTAGCACAATTGGGAAGAAGCTTATAGGATGCTCTGGTCACCCATAACTATAGTACTGTGGTTATTGGTCTGATGTTCTAGATTAAAACCAGGGTAGAGTAGAACCTGGAGTAAAGACACATGTAATAAGTCATTAGTAACCAACAGTGGGATTAGCTATTAAGACAATTTAAAATTTCTGTATTGTGTTTTTCATTTAATTATTTTGTTTCCTTGTTCAGGCATTTTCATTGGGATAGTCTTCTTTATTTCACTCATCATTGGTTCCTATTGCCTGATTCAAAAATATAAAAAGGGGTGAGTATAGTCACATTCTCCAAAAAACTTTCAGAGGATGCTGTGGTCTGCACCTGTGCCCTAACATTCTGGTGACTTAGATAAAATAGTCACGAGTTTGAGGCCTGAGTCACAGAATAAAACCTTGGCTCAAACAAAGCAAAACAAAGATAGTGTGGGAAGGTGGCTTAGCCGTAAAAGCACTTGCATTGCAAGTGTGACAACTTAAGTTAGGATCCCCAGCACCCATGTAAATGCCAGCTGGACATGGTGGCCCTCCCATAATTCCAGTGCTCAGAAGGTAGAGACAATAAATCTTCTGGGACAAGTTGACTAGACAGACTTGCCATGTAAGTTTGCTCTGGGTTTTACTGGCCTTGTCTTGATGGAATAATGCAGAAAGCAATAGAGGAAGACTCCTGACACTTATGTCATATACATATATCCTCACACATGCAAATATGTATTTACAGAGAGAAAGAATATGAAGGAAAAAACTGAATCTGTAAATTCGATGTTCTTTGTCTTAGAAAACAAAGCAAATTAAAAGAACACAATAGAATATACCTTCATAAAGACAGATGTAGTAATTATTAGGAAAGTGGCCTTGGTTACACAAAATGTTATATTTACACCAAAAAAAATATATATGTTAACAGTCTCTGTATGTTTGTGTGTGTATGTATGTGTGTGTGTGCATGCATGTACTCACACCACAACAGCAACATGGTAGTCAGAGGATAACTTGTGGAAGTCAAGACCCAAGACCCAAACTCAGATCATCATGCTTGGCAACAAGCACCTTTACTCACTGAGCCATAATGCCAGCCCACCAGTACTTTAAAAAAAAAAAGGTAAAAAGAAACAACCTTTTAAGAAGAAGTTGAAGAAAGAAAACAGCCAGAAGGTGTTTCTTAAAGGTCTGAAGCTGCTGGCATCTTACTGTGACTGAGGTGCAGCACATGCTGATCTGTCAGCATAGAGTAACCGCAGCACCAGAAGCTGAATAGGGTGTTCTATGGCACACACATCATAGGCTACCAATTTTACCAATGTAAAAGCATTGAAAGCTGCCTCTGACATACAGGTGTACTTGAAATATTTACCAAGCGAATAAACATGTCAGCCATTATTAAGAGTGTTGCAAAAGAAAGCATGTTGGCTGTAATGCCTTACCAAATCAGAATACATTTTTACCTAGTCCTAAACCAAATTCACAGTTCATGTTTATTGTTCTAATGAATGAACCATCTTTAAATGTGGGTAACTATAGCAAAATACAAAATTGGGAAGCTTAGACAATAAGCATTGATTTTTCACAGTTCTGGGGACTGGAGAGCCTACTTGCTACCTAGTGAGAGTCAACTTTCCAATTAATAAATGCAGTCAGTCCTCTTACCTGTCTCCTAATAGTAGGAAAAATGTAGGAAAACTGGGCGCTCACAAAGGCACCAATCTTCAGCACAGTATTCTCTCTTCCTTCTCTTGTATTTTGTTGGTGATGCTTGTGTCTGTAGATCCTGTTTACTTATCCATATTTCTCATTTCCAGAATTCTTCCAGTCTGTGTCGTCTTAATTGTTTCTGTTTCCATTTTCAGGTCTTGAACAGTTTTATTCATTTCTTTCAACTGATTTTTCTTGGCTTTCTTTAGTGGATTTATTCATTTTCAATTTTTGTTTATGCTTTCCTAGATTTCTTTAAGGGATATTTTCATTTCTTCCTTAGTACTGTTTCGACTTCTCCATTCAGAGCTGTTGGCCTTGTTCTCTTGTTGTTTCTAAACATGCCTGGTCTATACAAAGCGGCCTTCCTGTCTAATCAGAGAAAATATTGACACCTTCCTTGGTGTAATATTTGAAGTAAGAAAACTCTTAGAGCCATTATCTAAAAAAGCACTTTCCTGTGTTTGTGTTACTACTAATAACCAACCAGAAAAGCATTCTTCCAGCAGGTCCTAGCTCCCCCACATATGCCCACTCTTCACATATGCATACTTTCCCACATGACTTGTCTCACTACTATATCACCACTCTCCACTCTTCTTTATCTTCAGTCTCACTGGCCTTCCATGTGCTAGAGAAAGTGGCCTGTGACTCATGGTCCCTCTGTGTCTTACGTGCTTCTCTCAGTCTAAGAGGGTAAAGAGGAGTTGAGTGGTGAGGAGTAGTGGTAAGTGAGCTAACTGCATTTTTCATTCTTAATTCTAATACTAATTCACAAATAATCTGTTATTCATGTTATATAAAGTACTTGCTAAGTAACCCCAGAAGACATGATGTCAAATTTCTGGTGAAAGCATGTGGCTTATAGTCAGACCTTAGTTCATTGTCAGTCACCAGCTATGAATCCCTGAGCAAAACACTGACCATCAGACTTCATCTTCCTTGCCTGTGAGATAGTAGCCCCTATCTTACTGAACACAGCACTATGCTTATAATGAATGCCAGAAAATGTTAGCTGTTATTTATATAGTTACTAATCTTTTTTGGACTTTTTTTTAACAATTCTATATCTCTTTTTATTTATTTATTTATTAAAAATTTCCACCTTCTCCCCACCTCCCTTTTCTCTCCGTTTCCCCCCCCCCCCTCCCTCTCCAGTCCTAAGAGCAGTCAGGATTCCCTGCCCTGTGGGAAGTCCAAGGTCCTCCCCCTTCATCCAGGTCTATAAAGGTGAGCATTCAAACAAACCAGGCTCCCACAAAGCCAGTTCATGCAGTAGAATCAAAACCCAGTGCCATTGTCCTTGGCTTTTCAGTCAGCCCCCATTGACAGAGAGCACATTCAGAGAGTCCGGTTTGATCACATGCTCCATCAGTCCCAGTCCAGCTGGCCTTTGTGAGCTCCCATTGGGGTGAGTGCGCACCCGCCCGGCCAGAGGGGAGTGCACAGCACCTCCAGCTCCTGCTATAGTTACTAATCTTAAAAGTAATTAAATAGTTTCTTTTTCCATACATTACTCCATCTAGTCATTCCTCACAATCTGAAGGCCCTTGGTTCTAGAATTCTCACAGATACCAAAATCTTTGGATGTTCAAACGCCTTACATAAAAAGAGGATGGTACTTTCCTATAACCTTCTATTATGTCTTGTCTCTAGATTACTTTTGATAATATAATATAATGAACTTCCCAACATCACTAATGATCACAGAGCACAAGGATGCTATATCAGGTTGCAATGAAAAGCTATTAGTATGTGAAGTTGTCAAAATTTGTGGTAAACCTATTTACTAACCAAAATTATTTCAGAAATATTAAGATATGTTGTTTAAGATGTGGATACACATATATAGACAAGCTAAAGTCTTCTGACATAATGAATTTAGTATTTCCTAATCCAAGTAACTTAAATCTCAAAGTGAAAGTTATTAATTACTTTCAAAACTGTAATGTGGTTCATACAGTTTTCCTTTTATTCCTACCAATTAGCAAAACCACAGAAGGAAAGTGTAAAGGAGTGAGTATCCACTTAAATTCTAAAGAAGACAGCTGTATTCACCCTGAAGCTCTGCTCGCAAGTCAAGAGAACAACAGGTACTTTTGCACATCCTAAGTTCAAAATGTTTGCAGCAACTAAAATTCAAAAATAGAATTAGTTCAAACAGGATATTACACACAGAAGTTAGAAACTACTGCTTAAGCTGGATTGTTGCCATTTTTATGATTTTGTTCGGTAACTGTCAAGGTGGTTAGAATAGTAGACTTTGCTTTTTCCTGTGGAAGTCAAGTGCTTGATCTCTAGGGGTACACACACTAATGTGGATCTCTTAAGGGTCCTTGGTGGTTCTCTTTACCTCTCCTGATTTCTAATTTTCACTGATTTCTGTACATCACTTAGCTTCCTGTGACTCCTCCCCTATAACATGAGGGCCTGCTTGTTGGGGTTTCTGTCCTGCCCGGTTCCCACAGTCCATGTGTCCCAAAGAAAATCACACAGAGGTCTCCATAAGTTATAAACTGATTGGCCCATTAGTTCAGGCTTCTTATTAACTCTTATAACTTATATAGCCCATTATTCTTATTTATGTTAGCCACATGGCTCAGTACCTTTGTCAGCAGGGCAGGTCACATCCCGCTTCTTCGGTGTCTGGACAGGACTGCAGAGGAATGGGCTTCTTCCTTCCCAGAATTCTCCTGTTCTCATTGGTCTGCCTCTACTGCCTGTCTGGTTGTCCTGCCTATACTTTCTGCTTGGCTACTGGCCAATCAACATTTATTTAAAACATAATTGACAGAATACAGAATTGTCCCACACCACTCCCCCTCCTCCCATTTTTTGTTTTGTTTTGTTTTGTTTTGTTTTTGTTTTTGTTTTTTTTAAGGCAGAGATTCTCTGTGTAGCTAGCCCTGGCTATTCTGGAACTCACTCTGTAGACCAGGCTGGCCTCAGATTCAGAGATCTGCCCATCTCTGCCTCTCAAGTAGTGGACTTAAAGGCTTGTTCCACCCCTGCCTAGCTTCGCTCTCTCTTCTTTCTGTCTTCCACTGCAGCTGTTTCCATCCCTAACTCACCAGTCACCTCTTCCGTGTGTCCTCACCACAAACCCTGATAGGGAAAATATTGGCCAAATGTTTAGGATTAAAAGGGAACTGATACCACAGCTTAATGCAACATGATGACGTTACTGAATATTGTGAATCACTGAACCAAATAATGATTTCAGGGATCCAATCACAATCTGGGCCAAATGCAGCTGGCCACTTGGGTTGCTTAAGCCATTCTCATTGCACATCTTCACCCAGTCATGTTCTCAGTGGCTGTTTTCCAACCCTAGTAGCAGGTGAGCCATGAATCAGGCCTACTAAGCCCCAGATACTTCCAAACTTGCCCCATTTTTAAAAACAATTTTGATTGGTAATTTCACGTACCAAAACTTTGCACTGTGACCTGACATAGCATTTTTGTGCCCTATGGTCACTTGTATATCAAAGATCTAACAGTGACGACAAATGTTTTACTGATGAGGCCCCTTAAGCCCTGAATTTCAACCCTCTACCCTTGCCTTATTCAGTAGATGTCCTACGGATTGCTCAGATCTTTACTGCTTGCTCAGATACCTCATTTAAGCCCTTTGGCCTCTCACAAATTCACAGCTCCATATTTCTGTATCACACAGAGCTATTCATTTGCTCACTGACTTCCCAGGAACCTAGAACATCCTGTCCATAGGTCCTTAGGACATTCTCAGAAATAATAGCACAATCTGTGCAGGTCTCCAGTCCTTATACTTGAAAGGTAGAAGCAAAAGGATCAAGAGTTCAAAGTCATTTTCAGTTATATATGGAGTTTGATTGATGTCTTTTGGGCTACCTGACATGCTATCTCAACAAACACACCACCAATACACACACACCAAAAATAATAGCAGCTTATGCTCTGGAAATGAATTGGGCTGCTCCTGCTCTCCTAATAAGCAAGCAGAAACATCACATCGTTTAATAAAATTCTTATTTGTCCTTCTTCTGACAGTAGTGTGTATTAATTGAAATTTGGCATTTTCTCCAATGCATATGTCTGAAATCCTTTATTCACTAAGGGACAGTAGAAGAGGACCTCAGGGGGAAAATAGACAGAGGAAAAGCATTTTATAGTCAATAGAATTGTAAATACAGGCAACTCAATTTTTTTAAACAAAAAAACTACAGTTCATATTTTCTTCTATAATAGAAGTGAATTTACAAAGCCCTCTGTTTATTATCTGGTTTCCTAGTCACTTCTTTCTTTTTGTCTTGAAGATTGTTTTTCCATATTATGTATAAAAGAAAATGAAATACTCATTTTTTAAAAAAAAAACTCAGAATTTATGTTACCCCCTAAGTTTAATGATGATCCAGTCCAGTTCTCCTCAAATGACTATTATCATCATGGCTAATTCACCAGGGAATTGGAAAGTGAGGTGACAGCAGTATGCATCCAAGATTCTTAGGCGTAGTTTTCCTTTACTGTTGGAATCTATGATGGAGTAGTTGTACAGCATCAGTTCCAGGCTAAACAATGTAATGATACTGTAAGAAGAAAATAACAGACTGGAAGCTGGGGTTGTTTTTATAGGAAATTGTTTTTAAAACATTCCATAAAATGCTCAAAATATCATTTATTTAGATTTGTATATTCATGATTACCCATATGAAACTCTTTCCCATTTTTCTTTTTGCCCAAGTTCCACTAGCCCAGCTCGGATTTGACTCGCCCAAGAAGCCTCCTAAATAGTCACATTACAAAATGATGTCACTTGTATCACTTTTAAAATAAACTAAAATAAATAAATAAACTCTTTGTTTTAAGAGCCAGATGTGTGGTTCATACATGTAATTTCAGCACTTGAGAGACTGATACAGAAGAATTGCCACAAGTTTAAGGCCACTCAGGACATTTTACCTGTCTCAGAAATAAAAATAAAAATCAAAATAAATAAATAAAAAAGTGGTATGAACTCATTTTTTAAAATGATAAATATACAGAATATTTTATATATATATATTGAGCCAGATGTGATGCCTGTCTCCTGTAATCACTCTGAATAACCCTGAGGCAAGAGGATCACCTTGAATCTGAAAAGAAAAACCAAAAATCATATCATAAACAGATCAAGGTCAGTCTTGACTACAGTCTTCCAAAGCATCAAGGTAAATTATTTTTTGCAACACTTTGTAGACAAGGAGTGAGAATCTATACTAAGGACAAGACCTGTGTGCCCGGGCCAAATGTGAAAGTGAGGGAGTGACAAGGTGGAGGCATATGTCAAAGGTGCAGCTGTGTGGTGAGGGAGTGTGGGTAGTGGGTGAGGCTGACCAGTCTTGAGAGACAAAGAGAATAGCGAGCAGTCAGATGGGCTGGTGGATCCCTCGGGTTTGTTCACTGGTTAAAGGACAACATTCAGGACAGAAAGAAAAGCCTTGTCAGGGAAAAACTCAGGTGCCCTGTACTGAATATGCCACCCTTGCTTATTCTTCATGGTGGAAACAGGAAATGACACACTTTCCAAAGCTAACTTTCTTCACAGAGGACTAGCCACCATTTACACCTCTGCTACGAGCATACTTCTAAAGAGACTCAAGAAAATGCTTTGTGCACTGAAGGTGACCTGTGTATTTTCCAAAACAAGTCTCTGTTTATTAACTGACAAAAGGAGAAGTGTGAAATGTACTCATTAATTTCTTCTTTCCACTTCACTTCCTCCTTTGCATCACACTTTCCTGTGCCCTGCATAAAAAAACACAAAAGTAGGTAATAAACACTTTTGATGAATCTAGATTTATATGTCATACCAGCATCCTGACTGTTAGCATATGAATTCTTGATAGTTCAGTTATCCATCTTGCTGTCATCTAAATGAAAATATCCTATAATTTTTAATGTCCCTTGTTGATAAAATGAACAAAACGACAACAAAAATCAGCAAAAAAAACCTGCAAAGTTAGAGGATATTCCATGTTAAGAAGCCAGTTCATTTCAGCGAAGTAAGATCTAAGATTCAAGCTTTTGACATTACTTCATAGAAATGCAGGAAATTTTATTAAGGGATAATGAAGCTTCAACAGCATCCAGCAAAGTTCTGCATTTAGTCTGCCTGTTTGGTGGTCACTCCCTTACCTTATGTTAAATCACAAACCATATAGTAAGAGGACAAGACTGAGTGGACAGAAAACTGAAGATGTAGTCTAAGAGTTCTGCTTTTTAAGTCCATAGTATTCCTTTCTTCTTTTAAAATGTTCATAATATGGAATGGGCTCATTAAAGAACATTAGGAAAAATACAAAAATATATGAAAACATTAATTATTTTGTGCAACAATGGCCGTTAATAATACATTTTTAAAATAGAACACACTCTGAACAGATTGGAGAAAACCATATGTAATACCAGTTATCACCTGCTCTGTGGAATAGAAGAAACTTGCTTATTTAGAAATATTTTAAATGGTGATGGAAAGTACTCAAGATGACTTGAGAGGACATCTAGAAAAGACTAAACACTGGGTTTCTTCTACTTTAAACGTTCTTTGTACCATGCAAATAAAAGAACAACTGTCATAAAGTAACTTACCTTTAAATAAATTCAGAATACATTAACTAAAAAAGTACAGCTCTTAAGAAGCATCAGTCAGCACATGCTAAGCTGGAGCCAGGTAGGAGAGGTAATGCTGAGGTGGACTGCTAAGCAGGGCTGCTATGGGAAACCTATGCCAACACTTTAAAAACAAAAACTAGAAGAATTGATTTACAAACTTTTCCCTGTAAAGAAGTTATAAATAATTGAGACTAATATGTTTAAATTTATTTGAATATTATGGTACAGAGTTGAGAACTAACGACTCAATCCAGATTATAAATAAAACTTTTCCTGAAGCTGCTTGCAGGTCAGCCTCCTTAAAGCTAAACAGAACATGTGCTGTCCAGAAGGGGCTAAGGAAAGGGTTTTTAAAGGTGGAGACCACAATTATCTTGTTCCTGTGGAATTTGTAGCTTTATGAGACTGTTTCACTCTCCTCAGCTACATGAGGATCTGTTTCTTCCCCCAGGCACATAGCAATAAAGGAGCTGTCTCATTCCCCTGTACACAGCAGTCAGTGCATTCACAGAAGTCAGAGCAAGCAGTTAATGATCTCACAGCAGTTACACCACTCTGGAGAGGGTGCAGGATGCTAGGAGCTCATCTTTCAGGAATTTAGGGCAGAGGATAACAGGTACTAGAAGGGCGCCTGGTATAGAATGGAGTTTCCTTAACCATCACGAGTATACAATGAGTATGAATTGTATGTTTTATAAACGTCAATGGTTTATAACCTATTACGTATTTATAGATTATATGTTAAGAACTTACCTAGTTAATAATCACATGTTCACACTTTTAAATAAATGACCCTGGATAAGGAGAGAGCTTAGCAGTTAAAGCCCTTACATACGAGCAAGAGGGCCAGCATTCAGGTTCCCAGTCTCAGAAGGTTGAGAAAACTGACTATCTGTACTCTCTGTAACAGTGAGCTCTGAATTTGCCTCAGAAGACAACGTGGGAGAGCAACTGAACAAGATTCCTGGGGCTGAATAGGTGGTTAAGAGCACTTGTTACTCTTTCATAGAACCTAGGGTTCAGTTCTTGGCATCCATGTGGTGCCTCCGCTCACAACCATCTGTCACTCCAGATGAAATTCCAGGGGATCCACCTTCATTCGGCCTCCAAGAACACTACATGCACTTGGCACACAGACGTATATTCAGACAAAATATTCATAGAATAAAAATAAATGCATTTTTTTAAAAAGATTCCCAATATCAACCTCAGGCCTCAAAGGTATGTTTGTGCATGTGTGCATATACATACACATACACAAAGATGTGTGCACACGTGCTCATAAGCACATACACATATGCATGCATGCTATATCTATACACATGAAGAAAAAAATAGAAACAAGTGACCACATATCTTTAGTGTGTGTATGTGTGTGTGTGAGAGATATTTTGAGCTATGCTCATGATCTCAAGAAAATGTCAGATTCCTAGATATTGAACAAAAAGTTTGCACATAATTTTTGCTAGTTTTTGGTTTTAATAGCTGGTTTAAGGGTGTGTTATACAATTGGTTTGACACTGTGCTGGCTAGTTTTATGTCAGTTTGACACAAGATAGTCTCACTGGAGAAGAGGGAGCCTCAATTAAGAAAATACCTCAATAAGATTGGACTGTAGGCAGACCTATAGATCATTTTCTTAATTAGTGATTGATGTGGGAGTGCAGCCCATTGTCTTTGGGGTCTCCTCTGGGTGTATAAAAAAGCAGGCTGAGCAAGCCATGAGAGCAAGTCAATAAGCAATGTTCCTCTGTGGCCTCTTCATCAACCACTGCCTCCTGGATCCTGACTGCTTGAGTTCCTGTCCTCATGTCCTTTGACGGTGAACTGTGATGTGAAAGTGTAAGCCAAATAAACCTTCCTTCCCCAACTTTTTGGTCATGGTATATTTTGTCTAAAACAAACACCTTAAGGAATAGCTAGACAAGAAAGATAGGGGAAGGAAAGACCTATGTAAAGACTATGTAAAGTGACTCCACATCCCCCACACCACCACCACAAAAATGCATCTTGTAGCACAAAGGGATATTATATATTAATTCTTGGAAGTTTGTAATTTAATATATTTACCTTTAAGTCCCACTGCATAAGCATGAGGACTTGAATTTAGATCCCTGGAATCTACATAAAAAGCCCCAAAGTGCCTATAAGACCAAGACGGGGAGAGACAAGAAACAGAAAGATTCCTAGAATTTACTGGCTCAATGAGTTTTAGATTCAGGAACTCTGTCTCACAAAATAAGTTGGAGAATGTGGTGGTATGAATACAAATGACCACTATAGATCAATAGGGAGGGACGACACTGATAGAGTAGTGATAGCTTTGTTGGAGGAAGTGAGTCATTGGGTGTAACATGAAGGGGGCTGCCTGCTTGATCTGTAACATGAGGGTGGCTTGTTGGGGTTTCTGTCCCACCGGATACCACACAGCTGGCAAGTCCCAAAGAAAATCTCACGGAGTCTACATTAGGTTATAAACTGATTGGCCCATTAGGTCAGGCTACTTATTAGCTCTTATAACTTTTGTTACTCCATTATCCTTATCTATGTTAGCCATATGGCTTGGTACCTTTTTCAGATGTCAGCTCACATATTGCTTCTTCAGTGATCTGGGCAGGAATGTTGGAGTGAGCTTCCTGCTTCCCAGAATTCTCCTGTTCTCAT
Source organism: Myodes glareolus (assembly GCF_982192425.1). Classification (NCBI taxonomy): domain Eukaryota; kingdom Metazoa; phylum Chordata; class Mammalia; order Rodentia; family Cricetidae; genus Myodes; species Myodes glareolus. Next base: position 289,318 of record NC_142030.1, read on the forward strand.
TGCATCACCTCTACTTCCTGTCTGGTTTTCCCGCCTATACTTCTTGCCTGGCCAATCAGCATTTATTTAAAATATGATTGACAGATTACAGACAATTCTCTCACACCAATTGGGGGCTGGGCTTTGAGGTCTCAGAAGCTCAAGCCAGGCCTAATGGTTCACAGTCTCTTCCTGCTGCCTGGGGATCCAGATATTAGAACTCTCAGCTCTTTCTCCAGCACCATGTCTGCCTGAGTGTCACAATGTTGCCCCATGACAATAATGGATTACACCTCTGAATTGTAAACCAGTCCCAATTGAATATTTTTCTTTATAAGAGTTGTCATAGTGATAAAATCTCTTCACAGCAATAAGATCCTAGCTAAGACAGGGTGACTGAGGAAGGTACCAGATGTTGACCACTGGTGTCCACAACCACATGCACAACATACTTACATGCACAGGTACATGTCCCCATACTAGTACATACACAACACCCTGCACTACACACACCCGAGGCACAGAAAAAGATACAAAGCCAAAAATGAACAAAATAAGTGTCCTTCTAAGAACAGTTCTTGTTTCTGTATTTGTTTTGTTTTGTTTGTTTGTTTTCTGAACTTTTAAGGGAGGAAGTTAGATCCTGCTCCACTGTGCAGGAAGGTTAGCTGGCCATACCCCACTCTGAAAAACATAATGTAAACATGACAACTCCTGAGGCACACACAAAAAGCACCTAACAACTGATTTCTATGTCAGTAAATGCCATTCCACTCCACTGTTTTACCACCCTACAAAAAGGTGTGGTAATTCACAAGAAATTGAGTCCTATTCTGATCTACAAGCCTTGTGTCCCCTTCTCTTTGACAGCTAAACGAAATATTTCCCGTTAATGGGAGAAACCAGTTTTATTTTGAATCTTCTCCTTCATCCAAAGGTTTAACTGTAGACTTCAGGCAGCTGTCAGGATCCTGGAACGTTCACTGTCAACACTGTCCCTAAAAACAGGGCTGAGATAGAGAATAGCTTCACTTCAAGAGTGGGCTTGCAATGCTCGCTACCCCCAGGACAGTACAATAATTTACAGCAGTGGGGTGGGTGGTGACCTTAGGGGCTGGGAAATCATTGGGCAAACCTTTGAGATTTGAGGATGCAACAACGAACAGGGAGACCAGTCTGAGGCAGCCTGGATAAGATGAGCACCAGGGGTGCTGGCTGTTTGATGGCCCACAGCTGTGCTCCAGGTCTCTGTCGGTCCCTGTGCTTTATTCTTCGAGCTCGAGTTCCGAGCAATGATCACAGGGTCAACTAGTCTTTCCACCCTTTCTGAGTAGAGTGTTGCCCTTGTTTATTTGAGCCAGGGTCAGCTCCTGCTGGTAAGCAGATTCTAGAGCAACTGTAAAGCAGTTGGGGGAGGAACAATGAGCAACATCTGTTTGGGGACAACCCATAGAGGAGCACAACCTTGACTGGGGAGGAGCTCCGCAGCCTGTGGAAGAGTACCACCCAAGCTGAGGAGTGCAGCAAAGCGTAAGAGGACTTGGGAGCAGTGCAACTTCCTACGGGTTGAGTTAAAGGTGTTATAGGATGGATGAGCACAGTAGATAAAGGTTAGCAGTTGACGATATTCCTGGGCAAGACTGCAACCCCAATGTTCCAACCCCTTGAACTGAGGCCCCGCCTCACTGCCAACCGATTGGCCTAGCAGCATCACCTTGAGTCACTGGCCTCCCGGGAGTGGCTTGGCCACGCCCACTTGTGTCGCCTGGCTCACTTTAGTTTCAGGATTGTTGCGTCTGTTCACTTAGCTCAAAAGCAGCTCCCTGGCGGCCTGGCGCTCAGTTTTCCCTTCATTCTGGTAACATGACGGCGGCGCCTCTCGCGCCGGACGCAAAGCCTCCCCGCCGCAGGAGGAAGACCTCCACTTTCTGGTGGTGCTTCCTGGGCCTCTGCGCAGAGGCCCTTTTGTTCCTGCTGTCTACTTTATCTGGTAGGATCCAGGAGTCTGTGTCTCGGGAGTGCTGGTACCTTGTCTGTAGAAGGAGCTCATAGCGAGGAGCTCATCCGAGGCTGGGTTGAGCAAGGTTGGGGTGGAGGACCTGGTAGAGTTCTCCTAGGGTTATGCAAATGTGTGATGTGGAGACCATGCAGTCCCCATCCCCAAAGTGCAGACTTGCTTAGTGGGAAGCACTTAAAGGATGGACAGCCTGAGTGGAGAGAGGAATAGATGTTCATTCAGAGTCTGACTGTGGCAGTAGCAGTTTGCACTGTTTTCAGTGTTTAGGATAGGCCCAGTCTTTGACTTTGGGAAAGGCAGGTCGCACAGCTTGTGCAGAGGGTGAGCAACTCTCTAGGTTTAGACGGGAGGGAAAGTCACACCTAGCTTGTTTTATCTTAAGTCATTTCCTTGTTGTCTGAGGCAGGGTGGGCTTGGTTTACAAGTGGCTTTTTTTGACTTTACATTTTTTATTTTTTTATGAGATTTTTTTCCTCGTAGAACATATTTGATCATATTCCTCAAACCCCTCCTCCAGACTTCAAGTTATCCTAGCCAATATAGACAGTGTATGATGGTTACCAAATGGCTTTGAGTCATTGTTCATCTTCCTTTGAAGACAAAGTCTTAGTAGAAAAAAATAGAAACATCAGTCCAAAGCCAAGAAGTGTAAGTAACACTCTGGTTTTCACCTCAGCTCATGAACTGAAACTTAAGGTTTCTCCCATCACATTTTGGTGGTGTTTCATTACATGGGATAAATATACTTACTGTATAAAATTTACACAAAGAAAAATGTTTCCTTCTGTTTTTCAACCCTCTGTGAATGTGTCCCTGATATATAGTCGTGCAAAATATTATTTTAAATATGTAAAGACATGTTACATTTGTTTATGCTGAGGAATATTACTTTAACTGTGTAAAGATGTGTTACATTTGTTTATGCTGCATTTGTTTAACAATGTAAGGATGTGTGTTTAAATATGTGAAGATGTGTTGCTTTTGGTTCACTTTGCCTGCTAAGACACCTGATTGGCCAAATAAAGAGCTGAATGGCCAATAGCTAGGCAGAGAAAGGATAGGTGGGTCTGGCAGGGAGAGAGAATAAATAGAAGAACCAGGAGACTAAGAGGAGCAAAGGAGGGATACACCCAGGGAAAAAAGCCAGGCAGCTGCCAGACAGAAGGCACAAGCAATGAAAGTAAGATATACAGAAAGAAAGTAAAAAGCCCTGAGGCAAAAGGTAGATGAAAAGAAACAGGTTAAGCAAAGCAAACAAACAAAAAAAAGATAGCCGGAGACGGACCCTAAGCTTGGCCGAACATTCAAAACTAATAAGTTTCCATGTCCTGATTTAGAAGCTGGTTGGTGGCCCAAAAGAAAAAGCCTCGTACACATACATAATCCTGCATATGTAGTCTATATGTATTTCTGTATCTCTCATTAGAGGCATCAATTCAGCAATATTTCCCTTCAATATGCCAGGCTCTGCTAGTCTAAGGATGGATATGCTGGGAGGCAGTCACAAACCAGTCTTGTTTTGTTTTTGTGATCCTCTTGCACTGGTTGTTCACACACGTATGTGTACAAATATATGCAGACATTTTATTATGCTAATAGATCCCTAGTGACAGATACATAGTAGATGGTCTATAGATATTTGCTCATATTTATTAGGAGTGGCAAATATTAACCAAAGCTTAATGTTAATTAACATACCACGCTCTGGAGTAAGGAGCATGCTTCTCTGACTGGATTAAAAATTGACTGTTGGCAGGACATACAGCAATCCAAACTCTGATATTTTAAACCGTTGGCTTGTTACTGTTTCCCCATACATGGAACCTTTCCCTGATACGATATATTTGACCATCTTCTCTTCAGACTTCACCAGTGAACTCAGTAGACACAACCCAGATTACCCCTCTCTCAACTTGGCAATCACATTTCTAAAACTGTCTTTTCTGTTTTCTACTTCTCCCATTGGAAAGCAGAGATCTTATCTTTTTTTCACACTTGATACTCCAAATGTCTGTTTTGGATTTATTTTGTTTTGTTTTTAAGAATACTGTTTGAAACAGACTTCAAGCTAAATGTTTAAGGATACTCTGAAGCTATTTGTAATAGATGAAAACAGATTAAATGTTGACAGAGGTTTCTGTCCTGCCTGGTCCCGCAGCCATTCAGTCCCAAAGAAACACACAGAGGTTTACATTAATCATAAACTGATTGGCCTATTAGCTCAGGCTTCTTATTAACTCTTTCTTACATCTTAAATTAGCCCAAATTCTTGTTTGTGTTAGTCGTGTGGCTTGGTACCTTTCATCAGCAAGGCATTTTCTTCTTGCTTCCTCTGCAGCTGGGTTACGACTGTAGACTCACCATTTCTTCTTCCTAGAATTCTCCTGTTATTGTCACACTGCCTCTACTTCCTGCCTGGTCACCCCACCTATACTTCCTGCCTGGCTACTGGCCAATCAGCATTTTATTAATACAAGATCATTGTCCCACAGTACTCCCCCCCTTTTTTCCAAACAAGAATTCTGAATATAATCTCCTTTGTTTAGCTTTTTACCTGACTATTGTCCTTAACAATTTATAACCAACACTTTAAACAAAGATAAATATCCATAATCCATTTTGGAGGACTGCTTGCATAGGTTTCCAGGCTGCTTCCTGCTGGTTGGGGACACTGATAATCTTATGGGGACCTAAAGAAGATTTAGCAATATGATCAAGTCCCGACTGGAGTATTCAGTGAGGCTTGATCATCTCAGCTAGCAGTCTTGAAGCTGTTCTGGATATAGAACTCAGAGGAAACTCCAACAGAGATCCTCTGAAATGTTGAGTCTTTTGGACCACCTGCTCCTATCAGAGATTCTTCAGGAGGTCTCCTTGATCAAATCTGATTTTTCTTAACCCAGAATGAATCCATAGCCTCTCATTTCCTGTGGAAACAAAAAACGAAACCTCTTCTCCAAAGTAACTTATCTTTTGACTTAAATTTTGATGTCAAAGCATTTTCAAAATATATATGTTGTATTAATTCAGCAGCATTTGTAATCAAATGTCTTTTAGCAGTTTTTGCTCCTTCCTCAGCCATCAAGCAATTCAAAGACAACACAATAACATACAGTGTTCAGACTCTCTGTGTATTTTCCATCTTTACATGGCTTTATTTTAAACTCTATTTCTTTTTTATTTTTAATTTTTGTTTTTTTGAGACTAGATTTCTCTGTGTATCTTTGGCTTTCCTGGCACTCACTCTATGGACCAGGTTGTCCTTGAACTCACAGAGATTTGCTTGCCTCTGCCTCCCAAATGTTGGGATTAAAGGTGTATGCCACCACACCCAACTACTGTCTTTCTTTCTTTTTTGAGGACTTTATTCTTTTTCTTTTTCTTCAAAGCCTATATATTTTTAAACACATGGTAAACCATTTACAGGTTTCCTTCATCTGGATTTATCTTTACTATATATCTCTCTTTTTCTGACCACATGAGTCTTTGATTTGCTAAGCAGTGTAACTAGGATTAAAATCGTGACCTTGATGTCTGGATCCATCCCATTCCTTGGTTTTCTGAGAGTCTAGCCTCATGGCAGAGGTACTGGCCAGAGCCATGTTTATTGTACTGGGTTTCAAGGCTCCTGCTACCACCAAGAAGCATGCTGTCAGCTATTCATAAACATCATTTAATTGTTTGTTGGCAGGTCCTCTTAAAACAGCTACAAGGCTTTTGCAGCTAAAGCTGAGTCAGGAAGCCTCTCTTAAATGAAACACACCTCTAGCAAACACAGCCCACCTGAGAAAATGCTGCTACAAAGAAGCCATGCTTAACTCTGTTCTTTTGTGTCTAGAATTACTTCCCAAACTCAGGTTTTAAGTGGATTTAGTTGTCCACATTGGTGCCATTTGTTGACAGAGGTTTCTGTCCTACTGTTCCCGAAGCTGTTCAGTCCCAAAGAAACACACAGAGGTCTACATTAATCATAAACTGGTTGGCCTATTAGCTCAGGCACTTATAATTTCTTTCTTACATATTAAATTAGCCCATAATTCTCATCTGTGTTAACCATGTGGCTTGGTTTCTCTTTCAGTGAGGTATTCTCATCTTGCTTCTTCTGCAGCTGGATGGCTACTGGCCAATCGGTGTTTTATTAATACAAGACCAGATAAATAAAATAAATAGAATATAACATAAATGGAGGGGAAAATGAAGAGGGAAAACAAGATAAAATCTGAAAACTAAAAGATAGATTAAAAAACCTGGAAAACATAAAAGAAAGCTTATTGTGCTAGTCAAGAAGGATAGAATAGGGTCTCATTTTTGGAACAATTCAACTTGTGAGGAAAGGGATTTACAAGTGTCTAGCATAGGAAGCCTGTCATCAGGATCTGTTAGATTTTGAGGTTGGTCTCCTTCCTTCAGAAGAACGACTGCTTCTTTAATCGAAGCTACAGTCTCCTGTTGTGTCTGTTCTTATATACCTATTTTAGGTCTTCCTAAGATCAGTAAATGCTTACACTCTAGTGTCTCAGTCCTTACTCTGTGTGTTACAGTGTAACAGAGTTGTCTTTATGTGGTCAGCTGCTGAGTTATACAATACTAGCAGACTGGAGACATGGCTCAGCCATTAAGAGCACTGTCTGCTCTTCCAAAGGTCCTGAGTTCAATTCTCAGCAACCACATGGTGGCTCACAACCATCTATAATGACCTCTGGTTTCCTCTTGAGGAAGAGACCTGGTCAGTTGTCCTCATCGACTTAGACCTTGAAACCCAATATGGACCAGTTCAACAGAACCCCCATATACAGGCTGCCCGTGCATGCTTCAGCATTGCCAGGGCATAAATTTCATTTCAAATTCATTTTTCAACACACTGAGCAAAAAACAACAACAAAAAAATAGATGGCTCTCCTTTCTTAGAAATCTCTCCTTTCTCCAATGAATAAATCTTTCAAATGACTGTTGTCATTATTATAATTATGACAATGTAATTCTTGCAAGTGCTTTATTGTACTCTAATGCCACTGTGACAAGCCAATGCTGAATAATATAGCCATATTGATGACTACATTTCATCTTAGCTATTGAACACAGCCATCATGTGACCTATCTGAGATACTCTAATAGGGGACAGTCCAAAGGAAGGGAACAAAGTACTGTTTCCAGAGTCGAGGCATTAGATGTTCCCTCCAGGTGTCTACAAAAAGGGGAGAGCTACCAGTGTACATAGCTAGGAACTGGAATGTGGAGCAATGAAAGCAAATATATCCAAGATGGGACACAGCTGACCAGCATCTACTACTTAGTTTGACACAAAAGAGATAAGAGAAAAGTAGAGTACTAAATAATTATGAGAAGTGAGGGGGCTAGTTTGGAATAGTACAGGCTCTGATGGTTTACCTGACGTGTGGAACACCTTTTATTCCTTACTTTACTTAGTACAACTTGAGTCTAAACTACAGCTACTATGATGTCCCCAAGCAATATAAAAGGCAATCTTTTTTGAGGACTAAAACAGGATAAGGTGGCATCTGCCTTGGGGAGTTCCAGATGAGGAATGCCAAGGGTCATAGCATTGGCAGTGGTGCCCAGTGTAACCTGGACACAGTCTGCCTTGCTTGACACCTAGCTTGACACATACTTGGAATGCATTCCTGAACAGGTTTATCCACCTTGTGATACTTCAGTTTTCTCATTTTACAGAAGGAGAACTGTTTTAAATAATTAGTATGAAGATATGTTAAAGAACACTATATGCTTCGCACAATGTGTTGAGTCTTTGCTATTTGTAGTTTTTTAAAATCCTCATCACTATTGTTATAAGTTCTGATATCTGATATTACTGTACTTCCAGGAAAATACAACCCACAGTATTTGGAATTTGTTTTCTAATTTTAGCAGTAATGCAGAAGGAGTCCATAATTAACCTGTAAAGTGTAAATATTTTGACATGAAAGAAGAATTAACATAGAGAAATATTTATAGCTAAAATAATAAAAATTTGTTAAGACTGTCTGAAAAACAGCAAAGAAACAAATTCTCTAAGTAGTAAAAAATTTGAATTTTGATTTATAGAGGATAAAGATTCAATCACAGCACTCACTCAACTTTGGTACTGGGTACTAGAGGAGTAATAGTGAATGAGACATAATCCTTAAGAACAGGATAGTCTCATATCTTTCTTTTTTAAAAAACCAAAACCATTTATCATGTCTCCTTGTTTTGATTTTGAATAAAGGTTAATTCATTCTTAAATAACCCAAAAGTTAATGTTATTTTAAACCAGTCAGGAATATTCTTGTATTACTGCCACTAATTGAGTAAAGAAAGGCATGTTTAGAATCTTGCTTTTAAAAAAATTCTTTTTTCTGTCCTTCCTGCCACAAAATAGCCTTTCTTAGTTTATAAAAGTGGTATTCACACTTCATCTTCATGTTCTTGCCTCCTTATCCCTAGATGCTTGTGAACTACCACCACCATTTGAAGCTATGGAAGTCAAGGGTGTGCCTAAACCCTATTATGAGGTTGGAGAGACAATAGAATACAAGTGTAAAAAGGGGTACCTGTATATGCTTCCATACATCATGTTTTCTACCTGTGAACCAAATCACACATGGGTCCCTATTACAGATCACGGTTGTCTTAGTAAGTAAACTCAACTTTATTTTTTCTTGATCTTCAGACATTTTAGGATTGGGGTGCTTATATCCCTATTGCAGTGATGCTTTTCCTATGAAGAAAAGTTTTGATTGAAATGTGAGGGGTTTTTTATTCAGGCTTTGGGAAAATTATAGGGAATCTTATTTTTCTTGGAAAATTAGTTGATTTCATAATTGTTAATCTTGTGCTTGTCCTTTGCATTAGTTACTTTTCTGATGTGGTGAAACACCATGACCAGGACAACTTATAAAAGAAAGGGTTTAATTGGGCTTGTGGTCTCAGAGGGTTAGAGTCCATGATGGTAGATCAAAGGTATTGTGGCAGGAACAGCTGAGATTCACATCTCAGAATGGCAAATAGGTTCAGAGAGTGTACTGGAAATGGCACAAATCTTTTGAAACCTCGAAGCACACCTCCACCCTAGTGATATCCTTTCTCCAGCAAGGCTATACTTCCTAATCTTCCTCAAACAGCCACCAACTAGACACCCAATTTTCAAATGCCCTTATGGAGAACATCTTATTCAAATCACCACACCCTTATAATGTAACCATTAAAGAAAATAATCTACAAACTCGAAAGAACCATGTATGATTTTTTTACTTTGATTCAAGTGTAACTGGCTTTGGAGTTGAATTAAATTTTTATTGTTATTTTCTTCTAGAAGTAGAATGTGCAGCATTAAAGAACCCTTCATTTGGCAGTGTACACTACATGGATGGCAGACCTTCATGGGGCAATCGAGCTCAATTCTCTTGTATGGAGGGGTAAGTTGCTCCTTATGGGAAATAAGGTAAATGTTCCTGATTCAATTGTTCTACATCTCTTTTTTAAGCATTCAAGTAAATTTGCTTATGATATGAGGGTCGTGCTCCTAGCCACACAACATTTGCGTGCTTTATGGAGATAGGAGAGGTGCTTAATCAATAAAAAAGTTGAAGGAAAACTAATCTGTATCATTCTTGTATCTAAAATAAGTCTATGATAAATATTAAGAATGGAGTAATCTGCCAAGGATGGTGGTTCAATTTGTAATTCCAGCACTCAGGAGGATGAGGCAGGTGAATCTCCCTGAGTTTGAGGGCACTCTGACTACACAGTGAGTTCCAGGCCAGTCTGGGCTACATATCTAAAGGGTGAGCATGGTGACCTTACTATTCACAGTCAAGTGTACCTCCTACCAGCTCAAGGATAAAGTGGGGCTCTCATGAAATTAAGGCAGAACTGCTAACCAAAGAAGAATTCTTTTTTGCAATTTTTAAATTTAATTATTTATTTATTAAAAAATTCCACCTCCTTCCCACCTCACATTTCCCTCCCACTCCCCACTTCCCCCTCCTTCTCTAGTACTAAGAGCAGTCAGGGTTCCCTGCCCCGTGGGAAGTCCAAGGTCCTCCCCCCTCCATCCAGGTATATAAAGGTGAGCACCCAAACAAACCAGGCTCCCACAAAGTCAGTCCATGCAGTAGAATCAAAACCCAGTGCCATTGTCCTTGGCTTCTCAGTCAGCCTTCATTGCCAGCCACATTAAGAGTGTCCATTTTGATCACATACTCCATCACTCCCAGTCCAGCTGGCCTTGGTGAGCTCCCATTAGATCAGTCCCACCATCTCAGTGGGTAGACACACCCCTCGTGGTCCTGACTTCCAAAGGAGAATTCTTGAAGGCATTAACAAGTTAAAATGTAACCTAACTCATCTTTACCACGTGATAGGATATTTGGTTGGAAAACCTTATTTTTCAGACTTCTACATAACCTGAATTGTCTCCAAAAGAAGTGTTAGTCACTGAGTAAGTCTTTATTCTCTAGAGCTCTTAGAAGTAATTGTGACTCTTGGGCAAAATTGGCTGGCTGTCATCAGAGAGTTTCATTGATTTTTTTGTTTTGTTTTGGTTTTTCGAGACAAGATTTTCTATGTAACAGCCCTGACTGTCCTGGAACATGTGTTGTAGACCAGGCTGGCCTCAAACTCACAGAGATCTGCCTGCTGGAATTAAAGGAATGCACCACCATGCATGGCAATAAATTTTTAACTTAATCAAGTAAAAGTACATTTAGGTAAAGGAAATTTAAGTTGAAGAAATTTCCTAGATACTTTGAGGGAACCAAAAGTTTAGGCTATAAATATTTTTCAAAGACTAATCTTGTTGAGAAACCCAGTAGATACAGAAGCTATCAGAGCAAAATTATAAAAAAAAAATACCAGATAAGAATTTTTGTGGTGATGGAATGAGTCCAGAATAATAATCTGTGAATTAGCATAATTGGGAGACTTGACAGGATTAATCATGAGCTGTTCCTAGAAAGACATTATAAATCATTATATTGGTAAGAAATAACATATTCTTTCTACTGGCTGTGTGCCAGACTCTTGTTGATCTAATTTTCTTGAACAATCTTATAAGATATCTAATTTACTATTGTTTGTTTTTTGGTGTGTGTGTGTGTGTGTGTGTGTGTGTGTCTGTGTCTGTGTCTGTGTAGGTGAGAGAGAGAGAGAGAGAGAGAGAGAGAGAGAGAGAGAGAGAGAGAGAGAGAGAGAGAGAGAGAGAGGAGAGACTGACTCACTATATAACCCTGGTTGGCCTGGAGCTTGCTGTGTAGACAAAACTGGCCTTTAATTCACAGAAATATACATTTTACCTCCTGGGTTCTGGGGTTAAAGTTATGTGCCAGCACACCTAGCTATTTGCATGTTTTTAATTCAGGAACAAGAGAAACTTAAAATGGTTTGTCCAAGCTTGAGTAGCCTGTCAGTCATGGAAGTAGAACTAGAACCCAGGCAGTCCTTTCCTAAGGAAACTTCTCTCCTCTGTCCATTCTCCCAGAGCAGAATGGATGGGCAAAGACAAGCAGAGTAGTATGATTGATTGTAGGAGATGGCAAAGATGCCAGGTCACATCAGATATGCCTAGATATCACAGCTCTTGGATGGTGTGCTCACAGACAGAAACTCTTTATCTAATTAAAGTTTAGTTAGATTTGTTTAGTACTTTCATTATGCCTTGCTTAAGAAACCTATCCTTCAAACTACTATAGCATAGGAAAAAACTATCTGAAAATGTATTTCATTATTATGTGTATTTTATCAGCTGCCAAAGAAAACAGTAACTTTTTCTTTGCTCATTCAGTTATTACTTAATTGGTATGTCAGTTCTACACTGTGTGCTTAAAGGTGATGCTGATGCACACTGGGATGGTCTTCCCCCACGTTGTGAAAGTAAGTAAATTCTCTTTTTAAAATTTACACTATCACTTCTCAAACATTTTGGCCTCAGGACCCTATTATGATTTTAGATTAATAAGTATCCAAAAACATTTTCTCCATGGTTATATCTATTGATATTAATCATGTTGGGATTAGAATGAAAATATTTTTGAATAATTATTTTAAGGACAATAAACTCTACATATTAATATATCTCACATATTTTTATTGAAATTTTAAAAGTAAGAATAGGGACACTGCTTTGTGTTTTCAAATCTCTTCAATATTTGACTTGGAGGAAGACATTGGGAATTAGCCTGTTCAATTATCAAAGTTTGTTACTTCTGCAAAAACATTGTACTGTAAGGATGAAAATGATACATGATAGTATGTTAGTACGATTTTAAGCCACCATTCTATTGAATGAATGTACCTGCACCTTCAAACACATTTCTCAATCAGCATTCAACTTGATGTTTTTCATCACAAAGGTTTTCACCAAATGATCAGCATCTTTTCTGTTGACTAGAACAAAACTTGACATGACCTCACAAATAAGGTCATTCTTTCCCTTAGGAAAATGAGTGTTGTCCTCAAAGTTCATTTCTGTGTTAGTGGTTTAGATTTAAGGTGATGGATTTTTCTCATGGAAACCCTCTTCTAGATGAAAATTGGGTTCATAAATAACTTATAGAAACCTTGTACTGATGAATTTGTTAATAATTTATAGAGTTTCCTAATAGTGTCTTGAATAGGTACACTGCCTTTATTATAACTTTATTTCCCTTTTTTTTTTATAAAGAAATCTCTTGTTTGCCACCTCCAAAAATAAAAAACGGGACACACACCTTTATTGATATCAATGTATTCAGATACCGTGAAGCAGTGATTTACAGTTGTGATCCTATCCCAGGGCCAGATAAGTTTTCCCTTATTGGAATGAGCATGCTGATCTGTACTGGCCATAACACCTGGAGTAGCCAGGCTCCAGAGTGTAAAGGTAATCATCTTTCCTTCATTTGCAAATAGTTTTACCTAAAAGTAAACACAGTGAGCATATGGCCTTTATGCTCTTTTAAAACTGTTTTTTAATTTAAGTTCATAGCTTGTTAAATTAAATCCAAAAATAATTCTAGTTATGGAGTTCCATTCTCATTTCCTAGAATGTGAGCCATGAGGTGGGGTATTTTTGTTTTAAAGAACCAAAACATTTAACATACACTGGCTGAAAAATACGGAAGTTATCTTGTGTTACAAGAAGACAGAGCAGTCTAGCTACAAGTAATGGCAAAGCAGATTATGATTAGCAGCCCCCTCATCGAAAGAATAGTAAAAATCTAGACAAAAAAAGTTTGCTTTTTGTATTTTTTTTATCCCAAATTGTTTCCGCCGTGGAAGCATTTCCAAAAACATGGAGCCACTGGAAGGTTTTACCCTTGAAAGAGAACTACCACTGACTCCCAGCAAATGCTTATCTTTCCAAGTGTACATGGAACGGCTGCAAGGTAGAAAACAATCCAGGTGCTTAGATGTTTTTGTTTTGTTTTGCTTGTTTTTGCTGTTTGTTATTTTGACATAAGGTCTCACAATGTAAACCTGGCTAGCCTAGAACTTACAGAAATCCCCCAGGTTCTGCCTCTTGAGTGTTAGAATTAAAAGTGTATGTCACCAGGACTGGTGACTAATACATTTTTAACAAATATCAAAAAACAGTAATTTAAAGTGCATCACCTAATCTTAAGAAATGAAAGTAGAAATCCACAAAATTTGAAAATTATGCAAGATACTTC